>NW_020170530.1:44353-94151 GCF_000524195.1 Echinococcus granulosus | reverse complement strand
TCAACTTTTTTCCGCCTTTGCGATGCTGATCGGATTTACGATGAATAGTATAGGCGACTGCCAATCTAGCCTAATCTGCTTGTAGTGCTGCTAACGCCTTCGAAGCTGGTGAACCTTCGGATCTCATGGTACTGCATTAACAGTTACCTATTCACCGACCCTATATTAAGTACGTTCCAGCCGCTGAAGGTCATCCCAGTCTTGTAAGTTTTCTAAGATTGCGCTACTGCAATTGCTATGACGGTTTACATACCGCCGCAGCTAGAAAGCCTTATCTGAGCTGTACAGGATATCTGACAACACCACCCTTGAAGTTGACTTGTCAAAGAGTCGAGGTGGCCATAAACACGTCGGTCTGGAAGCAGCATGCTAGAGCCCAAGACGGGCCAACCTTTAGCTGCTGGATTATCCCGACTACTCCACGACTAAGAATTCTCGAACCGTTGCTAGACAAAATTAGTGTGACCATGAACGAGGTACCCCCAAATATGAGCTGGGAAGAAAACCACCAAGAAATCGTCATATTTATATTAACCAAACTGTTTAAGCGGATTCCTAAAAAATAGATAAATCGCAAAACTCTCATTTCTATTTATACATGGTGCTATTTAAAAGAAACGAGAAAACTGATTATCGTCATCACTGTCAATGTCGTCGTAGCCATATTCATCAAGGTCACTGTCACGAACACGGCTGTCACTGGACTCCACGTCCTCCTCGTCCGGATAGTCATTACGCCAGTTTAACTCGCTGTTGGAGTCGGAATCTTCGCCATCATAAAAAAAGCTTTCGTCAAACTCGTCAGAGTTTCCCTCATATATACCCTCTAGAGGCGGCTCATCATCTAGTTGGTCAGCAATATCCTCATCGAAATTCGTGCTGATTGCATAGAGATCATAGAGGAAGTTATCATCCTCCGCGCTCGCAGCTTTGCCCTCGTCAAGAGTGTCAGTTTCCCCTTTGGATGTACTTTCAGGAACTAGACTAAGACCGTTTAAAGTCATTGCCAAAGGATCCGATTGGGACTGGTAGGAGAGGTCAATGATGCGAAGCGATTTGGCTGGAGGAGGCTGAAACGAATTCCGTACCCTGACCTCACCATCCTCCTCGTTTTCTACTTCATCTTCGGCCTCTTCCATCTCCGCTTTTCTCTTTGATGATATAAAGTCTGTCGTTGAAACACGAATCTGATAAAGTAAGAAGAACCATATCGCTTAGATTGCATTGCGTCATTTGGAACAACTTAAATAGCAAAAAAGCCAAATAGAAGAATAAATTAGAGCAAAAGGAGTAAATCAACATATTTGTGGCTAGTACGCATAATTACAATAAAGTGCAAAAAATCGCACGCCTCTAATTTTAAGTAAACTTATAAAATGATGGATTTGGATGTCAGGTAAGCTTCAAATTCGTATGATCAGGAGCTACTGCCACGTTTACAAAGGTTCCTACTGTCAAAGATGAGCTAATATCACCACAATTTCCAAAACACGATACATTTCAATGCAATGAAAACAAAAAAAATTGACAAATTTGATTCGTCCACTCATGGATTTCCCCATTTAGGCGACTAGGGGATGAGTGGCCATTAGCTAAGGCGTTTTACCAAGGGCCGCAGCAGATTTTCTTCATTATTAAGACACTTCTCACCCTTCAAGGGAGACTCAACAATTATTGAGGGTTCAAACAGACTCCAGACTGTTCATTCATTGCCAAAGGACTTGATAATATTAGGAAATAACGCCATTATTAACAACGTTATGATAAAAGAGGCTGACATTGAAGAATGAATGATACATAACCTGATAAAGGTCAGGACGTTAAGCGCTGGAAAACGAATACATGAGGAATAAGTTGACTATACAACTAATTGACACACTGACTATTAACGGTGGTCTAGTTAATCAATAAAATTTTGACCACCCCTGCAAAACAGTAGACAGCTTGCAAAATGTAAAAACCCAGAGTTTCTTGCGTTAATAGCCAAAAGTGATCTAAATTTAAAACGGACGTAGACACAGATATCAAGTACGGTGTAAAGTAAGCTGTTATAGATCTTCTGTGAATACACACACTCAAGCAGATTTAGATTTTATGACATCATTACCACCAAAATGCTCAGTACGCCAGTATGATATTTGCCGGTGATGAAAAGTGCCTAGATGAGTTGCAAATCTAAAATTCGTTGCACTGTTCAAAACACTCACTGTACAGGAGATCTTGGTTCGGGGAGAGTCCAGGACGTGGGCAATGGAATTCTGCGATAAGATCAACTTTCGTTCTCCAGAAGCACCCATGTCCTGGAGATCATCAGCGGAGGGATGTATGGTATCAGAGAGGCTTGAAGTTGTACCGAGGTATCGGAAACAGGTAGGTGTCCTGCAATCGACGTTATCATGACGTCGTTTCTTCAGCGGGATTGCACTGAACAATTCAACTGGGGGCTCCGAATACGGCCGCTTTACTCTAAGAAAAACGGTGGGAGACTTTGCCATCTACACAGTCCCAAAAAGTGCTCAAAAAGGTTGCCAACTTCAAACGAAGACTAATAAAAGCTTTAAAAACAGACGACGCAATACGACTATTAACCAAGAAGGGGGGCTAACAGACGGCAACGATTTTGAATAGAGCGGCTTCGTCATATAATTTAGAACAAAATGTGCGTTATAAAAACTAGTTACTAAATTGAACTGTCCGTTAAAATGTTAAAAAATCTAAAAAAGAGGTGTTCAGCATGTTGCCTTACTTTTCGACTCCTAAAATCTGTTGATAAATTTTCTATTTAGCAGGTACGACCCCTGTCCATTTTATTTACAGTACTGGGTTTTAAAGTTTTAAGTTTTTTAAAGTACGTCAATTGTTTTAAGGCGATTTTTTTGTCGCCAGCTTGCTGGAATATTTAGCTGCCGTTTGCAGGGCTCAAAAGTCATGTCATTAATCGAAGGGAAATCATGGGCCACGGGGACTTAAATACGACACATTTTATCCTCCATTTCTTTTCCTTTTTGCTATTTTAACCGTTTGCGAAAAAAATTATTTTACAAGAGCATTTTTGGACAAAATTTATTTGGCGAATCCTATTTATGGGTTCGCGCATTTTAGAGTCTCCCCTGACCTAAACCTCAGCCGTTCTTCTGATGTATATTGTCTAAAAAGCACATTTACACAAAAACTAATTATTTTTTAGAAAACTTTTTGCTGTCGCTAATCTTACGAAATGGTTTACTGGAGTGTTTACTCTGCATTGATTCCGGAGGTACTTAAGCCTTTGTCAATCATACTAACATTTATTAATTGGTATTTGGGTCGCTAGTAGCCTCTGCTCATCTGCACATCAGCAATATATTCTTTGTCATACCACCATAACTCCCTACTGCTGCAGAGCAGACTTGGGCCGTAATATTCACAAACAGTATCAACACGTTTAAAACGGAACAAAACCGTTTTATGCTTAATTATTACACACCAAAAAACGTTAGTCAGATTTCGGTAATTAGATTTTTATGCAGGAAGGGTACGGTAAGAACCAATTTTGTTATTTTCTAGAGAAAAGCATACCATGCAAGTGTGTTTCTATGACCACTGCAACCTGTTTGTAATATAATTACAAAAAAGGCGTTACCTAGCCGGTCTTATCACTCCAAGGTGGAAGAGGTAAATGCAGAATACACTGAATTCTATAATATGCATGTATCGTGGATTTACTTTAGCAACCGTAGTTTTTCCGAATGACTATATGGTCACAAAAAAGAGCACAAAATCCGATCACGATATACAAAGCCAATCTCTAAGAGAATGTACAAGATCGGAGACTGAAGAGTTAGAGAAAACAAAACACTGATATACGCGGATAATCGAGGTGTTATAATAAACGAAAGTTTAATGTGACGCAAAGGCAAAGCCAGCTTATTGTGGTTTGTGCTTGAAGACTTAAATAGTCCGTGGTGATGGCATCACAATAATAAGTGGTAAAAATCATCTTCCCTGTTCGTGGCAGTAGCCATTACTTTTTAAATTACACAGCTTTTTTAGACTTGCAATAATTTTTGTATTCAATAGTAAGCTTAGAATCGACCAGCTTGAGCAATGAAGATCATTCTAATTCAGTTAGCAGTAATTTGAGCCTTAAATACGGATATAAATAGGTCTCCTTGCAGCAAGTTATTCGCGATAACAGAGGCAACAGAAGTTTTGGTAAAATTTGTTCAATAAAATAATTGCCCTACAAATTTTGCTTCGCTTGTTTATTTTTTTTGAGATGCTGTTGAAGGTCTTTTACACCATACCAAACTCTTCAAAATGTGCTACGGGATTTCGATAAGATTGTATAGACTAAAAGCACCAAAATAATAGTAGTCACCAAGACAAGGCCAATCGTGTTTATTTTTAGCGCAATTTGTTAACTTCGTTTTTCCTACCTCTATCTTTTTTGAATTTTGTTGACTTTTTATATCGTGCTAGTTTGCTAATATAATTTGCATCTAATAGTTTGTGCCACACTTATTTATGTCTTCTTTCTTTACAATGAACGAAATTTGCGATAGAAAAGTTTTGCCTACATCATTCTGAAACTTCTTGACTTGAGTGAGAAAACAAAAAAACGCATTTATGGATTTGGAGAAGAATAAGAAAAGTTTTGTTCTGGCTCGTATAGTTGGCTGACAGAATTGCAATCTTATGCACCATATTATTTGACAGAAATCGTTGCCTTTGAAGCTTGGTGCAATAATACCGAAAGCATATTTATTAAAATTACTTTTAGGAAAGACTTAGTTCAAAAACATGGTACTTATATATCATTATTTAACGACTTAAAAATCATGAGTTTAGGCTAGGTTTTTTTATTGTGATTACACGGAAGAGGTGTCTGTGCTTTAATACACTTAGTTTCTCTAGTTTTCTAAATCAAAAATCTCGGATGAATAACTGGATTTGCCTTGCAAAAATATATGCCTATAATAGCTAGATCTTTGTCTTATGTTGTTGACGACGGATCACTGCTGATAGTTGTTATTTTTTTCAAAAAATAGATTGTCTTATAGTGGAGAAAATTAGGAATCGCGTTGCCTTTGCCCAAAACCCCATCCCGAAAATCAAATCATCGCTAGGACCGCCTCCCCCTTCTTCACTGAAACACAGTGCTACCTGTGATTTTATCAACCCAGTACCAATCACTGCCTCTCTCAGGCACTCTCCTTCGGTCGAAAATATGTCAAGTAACACAAAGACACCGTACGATCTTCTTCTTGAACAGATCCAAAAGTGTCGAGATTCAGAAACTCCCGTTACACCATTGGGAGAATCAACTCAACATGAAAATCATACTAGTGTAGGCAGATACACATTACATGAGATTCTTGGGAAGGGATCATTCTCTAAGGTCCAACTAGCAACCCATCAGCTCACCAAAGGTAAGCTGCGATAAATTTTTCGATAAAATTTATTTTAACTACTCAAGCAGCCTAAGATGAAAAAGATATTATTTGTGCTGCATTTTACGTAATGTTCCTTAAAATTTATCTGCTTAACCAATTAACATTAGGATTTATTACACTTGCGACAAAAGACCAAATTAAAAGCCATTTTTTCGCTAACTCGCCTAATAAGATGCACTTGGATTGCGACAGTTTTTCAAAAAGTCCCTTTGGAAACCTACACTTAGTCTTGCCGATCGCCGTTTCTATCTTACCCTTATTTTTTAACTGTCTAACACTAATACCAGAGTCAAAAGCGCGAAACTTATCACTCAGAAAAATAGAATGGAAATGCGAAAGACATGAGCGACGGTAAGGATGAGGATAAGACATTGTGTCCGTTCCCGTTTCTCCCTCCATCCCATCTCAAATGATGTGCGGGACGAAGCCTCCTCATGGGTAAGCTTTGTAGTGGAATGAGGTATAATGTATAAAGTCATTTTCCTCCAACAGGCAAACTAATCCAAAACGTTACCATTAAATCGTCTTTGTTTACTTTATGGTGTATCGTTTTGCACCAAGAAAAGTAGAGTACACTTGTGATTGTATGGTTTGCATCGAGAAATTGGTGGTGAGCAACTGCGCCCGAAGTTTACCCCCGTGTGCCCACACATACGGTCAAAGCGGATTGTTTTTTAAGGCGGAAGCAATGTCTCAAAAATGTGGAATGGCTTGTAAGTTCTCTGTTGGCTTAACGCTGAAATGCAAATGTCCTTCCGCATCACGAGACATTTAGTAAACACTCGGAAAACGATACAATTGTATAGGCTGAAAAACAGTAAGCACACATTTATGATCCTTAAAGTTAGGTTACGCACTTTTTTGGATGTGCAGTTTTCTTGCTTAAATCTCAGCAAGATTGACTTAGATGGAAGGTGTCTATTTTTAAGAGATTTATTATCGGAATCAAGGTCCTATGCAATTTTCGGGTAGTTGTATCTACCACAGCATTTGCTTGTCATGAAATGCAGCACATTTTACAGCCTTAGGAAGTGAATTTAACATGCATCTTGTGGGGAACAGGCTAAATGCGCAATAAATTCAGTTGAGATGCAAGAATGTGAGCGATTTAATTGACAGGAAAGTACTAACAATGACATTAGTAATGCTACTCTCCCGGTTGCCGTAAGATTAAAATAAGATTTGTGCAAAAAACTACTTCCCAAATTGCGTCAACTTTTGGCCAAGGGACGATGACTCTGTAAAATTTTTGGTTTCATATGTAAAAGCTTGGAAATTGAGCTTTTTTTTCACTGTTCGAACACTAAAATCACAAATGGGCTGGCTCTTGCCTGAAGCACGGGAGATCTGTGGATAACATCTAAATTGCACATTTAGCTTAATTTGGGTTTTTTCCAAAAGGCCAAAAGTTTTTACGATTGGGATGGTGCAATCATTTTCCTTCCTACCAAAAGTCAACGCATGAAACCCCTTTTTTACACAACGCTATTTGGTTTTTGCATCGACATGCTAGTGCAATCCGAATCGTCCCGTTTTTTTATGACTCCGCCATGCAACACAAATTAGGACCTAGTATTGGGCAAACTGTATACTTTGATAAAAGCTAAAATCGCCTTTCATACGTTAAACTAGTGAGTAGAACATGTATTCTGCAACCCTGTTTGCTTCTTAGGCACACAATTTGAAAGAGACGATCGTAACCCCGCATTGAACTTTACTTTGCACCAACTTCCTCCGAAATTTGAGGGGCAAATTGGCATTCGTATCATCCATAATCATAATTCCCTTCCCTTTAAACTATAAATTTAAAATGCTGCTCTGTTCAGACATTGAGAGGGGACATATTCGCCAGCTGTCAAGGCGGGCGGGGGACGGGGCAGCTTGGCACATGAACCACCAGACTTCGTTGATACCAATTTAAAAAACAGGACATTCTTTGCTTTTAAGCTAAAAATGCAATATCTGTGGAAAATCGCTCAACTAATCGTCGTCATTTTGGCTGACCGAATAAAAGTGGGTCTGATTGACTGTGCAAATCATGACCGAGTAAGGGTTTGTTTGACAACCATTCCTCCTCGGTTCAGCGATGGAGGAGGTTTTCTTGACCTTCACTGCCTTAGAATAAAAAAAACAGGTAAACCCACTACTAAAAAGTAATAAATGTCACAAGGTGCTTTTACACGGGAATTTAATTTGAGTTATATGAAATTTCTTTTGCATCTAAATTTTGACGGAAAGCCAACATTATATTGTGTGAGTACAAGACTCGGCGTTGAAAAGAGCAGGTACCCATCTTACCCTCGACAGATTACCTGGGTTGAGGAAAGTAAAGTTGAAATAAAGACGTTCGTCCTGGTGATATTGGGGCATTGTTGTCTTTATTACTGCTAATAACATTAGGGAGGATAAGAAAACGAGTTTAATTGCCATCCCGGCGCCGTATCTTGGGCGTCTACCTAGGCATAAATGTAGATTAGACTCCATACAGCTTAAACTCGGTAAAAGGCTCTGGTCTTCATCCATACTGCATGATAGAACTGGCATAGTGAGCCACAAAATGAGACGATTTTACCACCTTATATTGTGTTTATGAGATTCCAAATAAATACTGAATCGAACCTTTAAGCTCATTTATCAAGTTCACTATCCAATCTACTGGAAACCATTTCTAGCTATATAAAAATGATGCCATTTGCTTTTAGTTGGGCCCATAACTAGAGACAAGTAACGATTCAGGCTAAAAAGCGCTTCATTCCTTAAAAGTTGGGCATTTCCTAGACTAAAATTCATGCAAGGCGACTGGAATTCCTCATACGCAACTATTGCTTTTCCCTGTTTGTCTGCTTTTTCCATTAACAATGTGTTTATTCGCTTTTTTAAGAACTGCCAAACCATTGTTTGGATTGCATGCAAGTTGTTATTTAGAAGATTTTAGTTTTGCCACTAAATGTAGCCAGAAAGTCTGGCACATCGCATTAACTTTACCGCAGGAAACTGACACCCTGAGTGCTTCACTAATTGGCTATACCCACCGGTCGATGGAAAACGTCCGTTAGATTTTTTCACCCCAGAAATTTTTAAAAACTAAAATAACAAATATTTTCTTTAAATGTTTTGAAAGTCATCTTTAGTTGTACAGTGTGGAAGCTTTTGCGTGTAAAAGACGAGCTGTGTTTTAGAAGGAAATAAAGTGTTGAAATATGACAGTTTTTTAAAAGAAGTCAATCCTTAGGACAAAGGAGGTCAGTATTACTATCCTCTTACCCCTTTTAAACGTCATCCCTGGTGCTCGCCTTGGCCAACCTCCCGCGTCGTACATCTCGACGTAGTCGGTGCTGTAAGGAACTGAGACGATAGTTGACCCCAGAGCCACTGGTCTCTCTTGCAAATTCCATTGGATGTTGTGTTTCGTCCTTTATAAAAACTGGGTTGGAGGAATGAAAACTGTGCTGATCAACACTAATTCCTATCGCTAATCGGGAACGCGCTGACCTCAAAAGAGTCATTGAGTAAGGGGCGGTGTTTACCATAGTTTTGTGGGAATAAGGCTAGGTGTCCGTTTCTCCTTGCCAATTTGTTCTCACTTTCTCTCTCCCCAGCTATATCTCTCTGAGCTCCATCTAGCTAGTTTAGAGGTGGAGAGAGCTTTCGCATGTTTTCTTAAATGACGCCTTTGTATGAGTACTGCAGACAGCTCCGTAAGGAATTTTTTTGAATGAATTACGGTCATGGATAGTGTTGCTCCACTTGGCATTGGCTTTCCTGCAAAACAGGCGACTGGAGTAGCAGTAATGTAGCGACTCCAGACATCCCTAGGGGCGAAAGAGGACATAATACTAGGGCAGAATATGTATTGCCGACGGACAGAAGGGTGGGAGGCTACTGGCGTGGTCCTGAGGTCAGACCGTCCAGAAGAGGTACAATAGCGGAGTGCTAAGTAGCCTCCTTACCGAGACTTAATTAACCAATCAAAATATTGCAGGTTGTTGCATTTACCTTGCAAAAAAATACATTTTTGCTTTAATCCTATTCCCTATTTAAAAGTATAATCTAAAAAGAATGCACTTTCTCCCCCACTTCTTAGACATTTCTTTTGCCTACAAACACAATAGCTCAAGTGTAGGGGGCATATATCTTGATTAAGAGCACCAATCAAAACTGATTTCAGAATCTGTAAAACAATGGCAGGTATTGTAACCTCTGCGAAGATAGCACTACCTTGATTTAGGTGCCAGCTGACACCAGTACTTTTTGATTGAATGGCATTTGGCCTAAATGATTTGACTTTCCGAAATAGCCATCACCCATCAGGAAACGACCTTGTACACGGATGCCTGTCATCCTTGTGCCTAAATTGCCGTGGTCATGGCATTAGAATGGTTGCCCAACTGTGTCAAAACCTGCCATACTTTTGGATGGGTGGAAAGAATTGGGGCAAAAAACTTCTGCTGGGCGTTGGGGGCTTAACAGTTGTGCTGCTTAATGCTCTTTTTTGTGTCATGTGCTATTGCAGCAATATGTAAGGAATGGGATGTATTGTATGTGTTATAAATATTATTTTATGGGTAATGCAACTAATGCTGCAAGGAGAGCGAATTGCTAAGAATACAGTAAAAGAGGTAAAAGATCAAGACTACTGTAGGGATAGGACGCTTTTTAGCATTTACTGGGAAGCACTTTCTTGTAGACAAGCTAGGAATTCGATTTGCAAAAGGGACCCAGTGGTTTTTCAATACCTAACAGTTGCCATGACTTTTACAGTGACAGGGACTTGGGAATGGCATTATTAATGGCCACTACAAAGCATGGTCATGCAATAGTACATCAGAAAAGTCCACTTCATTATGGAGGTTACCACTTTCCCATGCCATTAACCATCGAGCAAATTAAGGACTCATTACCCATTCCGTATTTCTAAAAGACTGAATTTGGCTTGTGTGTGGGTGTATATGGTATGTGAACTACAAAATCAATTGTTCGCTATGCATTTCTTACTGGATAACAAACGATCGCGACTAAGATCCATCAACATAACTCAATCCATGCCAAATGTGTAAAAGAAAGACTTATTTCTCAATAACAACAGAAGCTGATTACTCTCGAGAAAGAAAGTGGGATTCGTACAAGATCAAGTAAGGCCCCATACTATACCCTTGATAGAGAAGCAAAATTGAACTGAGAGGAGAACCCAGGCTGCAATTCATTTGGCATGGCAAAAAGTGAGATGGAAAGGGGGGGAGGAGAAAGAAAGAACGATAGACACTGTCTCATCTTCATCCTCATTCGCCGCATTTCCCTTAGATGCTTCCGAGTGGTGATAATCGCCTTCTCTTAGCATTGTTATCCGACAGCAGAGACGTAATGAAACAGACAAATCGAAGGGAGAATTGCGATAGGATGGTGCTTGATTTGGTTTTTAGCTGCCAAATTATGTAGAAGTCAGGTTTGTGCAGCATTTGAGGCAAATGGTGAATTCTGCTTTAAGTTTTGGTTTACAAAGCCTACATGGTTACCTAACGGACCTTATCTAGCCTGAGTCTACCCTCAAAAATCGAACGTCCTTGGTGATTCGAACCATAAAAAAGCCACATTTCAACCGAGGTCATTCGATTCCCGAGTAACAGCTAGCTTGAACAGATAAAAAGAGAATATCAATTTACTGCTAAAAATGTGTAAAACAAAAGCCAACATCCGTAAGAACAGTTAAAAGGAAGGCGAGAAAAACTCCCTCCTGCTAATGCTTCTTTTAGAAAAGGTCGCTGTGAAGATAATTGACAAAACCAAAACTGACGCTGCAGCCCGACGCCTTATATTCCGAGAGATGTCAGTGCTTGACAAACTTCATCACCCTAACATCATTCGGCTCTACGAGGCAAGTTATCCATTAAATCCATGAATTAAAAGATAGAGTTGCTGGTGGACTAAAACTGACAGTTACGACTTATTCCGTGGTTTAAAACCACCCCAAGCCAAATACGAAAGTCACACGTGGGTCTGCCATCATGGATAGGAAATGCTTGGTTCTAAAATCAGTAGGACACCACGTCGCATCAGCTGGATCGACAGATCTGCATCCTTTCTAATCTGTATTGTAGAAATCACGAACTTAGCGTTGCCTAGCCTTAGATCTGGGGTCCTAATAATTGGTACGAGCATAAAAATGTATCAAAGTCACATTGGTATCATTACCAGTTTCATACCGGTGTTAACGAATCGTTAAGGGTTGCCGTCCGTTCAGTTTCTAGGAGCACTTAATCATAGACCACGACTGATTTAATTGTCCTGATGTTGCGGATCTTGGCAGACTCAACCATCCACAGAGCATGCCATTCCTCGTGATAGTTAAGTTTCACTGAGCAGCCACCATCTTGAGGAGTTTCGGATTTGGTTCAACTGCCACAAATGTCATGTGTAGAGGCTAAAGGGTGGTCAAGCCCATGGTGATGCAAGGAAACACTAGCCATTGATTTCAAAGAACTGAAAATACGTTTCATTATTTGATCGAGGTGATTGAAAGTTTAACCCAATTAAACATCGTCATGGAATACGCCGCGGGAGGAGATCTGGAAACAAGGATTCAAAAGAAGGGTGCTTTTACAGACTCCGAGGGCAAAATCATCTTCGCTCAATTGGTCGCCGCCATTAAGCACATGGTAAAGCGAGATGGGAATGTCAATTTGTGTGATTAAACAATTTATCATGAAACTGACAAGAGGCTTGATAATACTCCAGCATGACAACAACATAGTTCATCGCGACATCAAGGCGGAGAATGTCTTCTTCGCAGTGCGTTCACCCATAGTGGATCCCGAAATGGGGGAAACCAACAATGTGAGTGATGCGGAAGTGCCTGAGGCCAGCACTGCTGGGGGTCCTGGGTCCGGAGGCCGTAACGACGTGCACAAAGCGGACCACAAGGCTCGTGCAACGCACTCAAGAATGAATTCTGAAGATAGCAGCACAAGTAATGTTGATCATTTCTTCCTTCCTTAACTTTGTCAGTAGAAAATTTTCATCTAATGGCTGACAAGCAATAAGCAGCATCTGATGAGACATTTGCATCCTAGACAGAAATACTATAAGGGAAGCCTTAAGCAAACCCATCTTTAAACTCAATCAAACACATCATGGCTTGCGATAATGCATCTCAAAAGAAGCTAAATACAAATTTTTTAACCCTAACAGGACAGGCGTACAACCAATCACTTGCTTATTCACCAGACCTCTACCGGGTCAAAATTGGTGACTTCGGATTCAGTAAGACAATCACCACCGCAGACCAACACCTCATCACATTTTGCGGTTCACCACCCTATGCAGCTCCGGAGCTCTTCAATTCTTCATCGTAAGAGAATCTTGAATAGTCTGCACTAGTAGACAGTAAATTGAGGTTGGAACATGTAGCACCACACTAAGATGCTTACCTGAAAGGAAAATATCCAAATCTCAAGTAATTTTAGTCCTGGGGGGCTTTAGTACCGTGGCTGACCTTCTACATTAGACGTCGTCATATCGTTGATGTTCTAGAGATTACGTCTAAGCCATTTTCTATTAAGATGGGAAGAAATTTGACGCTAAGGTCAGTAACTCATGCTCCCGATTATGATGGATATAGAAGTATGTCCTCTTTTTGAATCGTGCCATTCCTAATAAGCCTGTGCTCCAAAACTTGTTCATCTTACACACCAGTCTTCATTCAAGTGAACCTAAAACCAAACTCGTAGCATAATAGAGTGTAGAGACAAAAAGGAAAGGCGTTTTCTGGTTTCATTCATTAGCTACTAGCGCTGCTACCACTGTGATTTGATTTGGTCAGGTACTTGGGCCCTCCAGTGGACATGTGGGCTATGGGAGTGCTGCTCTACTACATGTTGATGGGTTTCCTGCCCTTCCGAGGCAGAACGGTAGGACAACTACGCAAACTCATCCTCGAAGCCAGCTCCAGCGGCACATTTCCTGTACCCCCGAGGGTGTCTGAGGGGGCCGCGGAGTTGATACGAAGGCTACTATCACGCAATCCAAAAAGTCGACCACGTGCAGCGAAGTTGATCGAGGAGGCTAAAAAGGCTTCATCAACAACTCGGCCCCTGTCCATGGATCGGTTGGTTGCTGTCAGTACCTCCTCGTCTTGGCGTAAACGTGAACCCTGGCTGGCCCATCAAGTCTTTCCCACTCCCTATCCCACAGTCAGTGCTGCGGATTCTGTTGGAGTGAGTTTGTAGAACATTTTGCCAGGCGTTTTCAGTCCTGACGACCTTGGTAGGCATGTTTTTGTAAAGAATATTTAATTATAAATGTACAGAAGTGCTGAGAGGCTGAAAATAAGAAAATAAATGTGCTAAAATATTAATTAAACTACATTTTTGACCATTTACTTCCCCTAAGCTTTTTTCAGATACCCCGAGAGGGAATTAAACTTTGTTAAAAAAAAATACATTTGCCTCACATGTCTATGCATTATAATATATTTTCATGTACACTTAGGGTCTGGGAGGCTACTTACTGCTAGCGGAAGCTGGTAAAAAAGCCTCCCAAATAATCTTATCAACTGCGGGGAGGCCGGAAAGACCATTAGTTCATAAAGCGCGTACAGAGACCAGTCCTCAACCTGGACCGACACCACGAATCTCCATAACACTCGCAGACTCGAGCACTGACGTGCCAGTGAACAGCACTAGCTCGGAGCCGGAGCTTTCGACGAATGCGAGTGCTTTCGAGGAGGCTATCGTGCAGTCAGAGATGGAAGCGGCCAAATTGCTGCTTCAGCTGGGGATCTCATCCGATCGTCTCCGCGTGCCGCACAACAATGATGCCAGAAATTCCATCAGTGGGGCCTATCGAATCATGCTACATCAGTTGCAAAGGTGCGTCAACAGGCATTAAAGCGAATGTCCTTTCATTATTCTATCCACAATCGGAGACTTAAATAAGATTAATTAAAATTTGGTAATTTTAATGCCATAAACTGCAGATCAAGGTCATTTATCTTCTATAGTCAAGTTAGTAAACTTTTTAGGTATCGAAGGCTCAGCAATTTACCGTCTGTCCAAGACACGAACAATAACAACGATGATAATGAGCAAAAAGTGTCCACAGAAACTTCATCGATGGAAGAGGTCATTCCAGCCGCCTGCAAGGGGAAGTCACGGATGAAGAAGTCCGCTTCAGACATTCCTGGTTCCTCATGTAATCGAAAGAGCACAGACAAGTCCTGCTCCCTTTTGTAACACTGTGATGCAGACCAGCTTTCAGATCATTCTTTCATTGTGTAAATTAACCTCCCTTTGACTGGATGGTTCATGAAATGCAGATGAGACACAGGAATACGTGTCCATTTGAATGTATTTTTCAAGTGGAAGACCAGTCAGTTGACGTTGATCTCTTAACGCAGCAAATGCCCCCAACCCTGAAAAGGAAACGAACTGCGATCCCCTTTAGACTATGATATTCTGTACAACCCTATGTCACTGATCAAATAAAGACGTCAATCTCCACATGCTCTTCTCACGCCGGCGGACCTTGTCACTTTCACCACCGACATGGACTGTGCATAGTGTCTTAAAGTCGCCAGAAGTAGCTTCCATTTTACTCCATAACTGCAGAGATTACCACAGATTTTACGCGCTTTCCCAGACACCGAGTGAGGAAGAACAGTCGTGAACGAAACATGAAAGAAGATATTGAAGAGTACGCGAAGAACCTACGATGATTGCCAGAATAAGCTACCAGCGGCTCACCTTCAACCAGGATCGAGGGGTAGATAACCGCCCAATTTAAACGTGGGTTTCATCTACACATTAAGGTTGAGAAACTTAGCGTCAACGGTAATGCCGGACCAAACCCGACGCCTTTTATCTAGGCTATTCGCGTTACGCTTCAATGCTAGTCTAGTCCCCTGCTTCTATCCTCCTTGCTTCGAGATGGCTCCCGTTCATTCTAGCAAACTCTAGGCAAAGCAGAAGACCGTTTATGCAATCCACCCTTTTAATCTGGTGCATCCAGGCTAATAGAAAATCTCAACTTTCCTGTCTCCCTACTGAAAGGTTAGGATTGTTTCATCGTCTCTCAAACTGCAACCAGTAAGAAGAAAGGATGTGGCAGTAAAAGGGATGACTTCGTTATGTATATTTAGACTGACAGTGCAATCTGGACAGTAAAATTCCCTGTATGCCTTGCTATGATTTAGAATGTAATTCTTGTGGCCGAACTTTTAAGTAAAACTAAAGCCGTTCCAATCCTTGTGGATTTCACCTTCTCCACCTACCAAGACAGCAAAGCCACGACAGCCCTTTCATCACCGAAAATTTGTCGATGCTATTTGCAATGTCCTATTTGAAGCTGCAACAGCATCCAGAACCCATCTAGACCACCTCCACGTGCGGCTTACCCATGTCACTAACAGCAAGGGAAAAGAGCGTTAAAAGTTAATAGTTAAATACGCAAATTTGTTCTCATGGTAAGGTGTTAAGCTTGGAAGAACAAGCGTCGTGAAACCTATTAAGGCACCGGCGAGGCTGGACTGATTTAGCAGTTGTTAGAAGGACAAACTGTCTTGTCAAAGAGAAGCTCAGAGACGTGGTCAAGGAGACAGTGGAATCACTATGAGCCTCACCAACGGCTCTGGTAAAACAGGACAAAAACCTCTGTCTGCGCGTCGGCTAGAGAAAACTGAATCTGGTAACAACGAGGGATGTCTTCCGACTAACTTACGTGATTTAAATTTCGGGATACTGGTAGGTAGAAACAGCAAGAAGCAATCATTCAATATATTCTGAACCATGTAAGGAAGTGGTTACTTCCCAACACCTTATACCAGCCGCACTAATCGGAATGTTCCCTAAGCACTGTACGGTATACCTAGATGATAATCTTGGAGTTGGTTGGGATACTTGGGAGCATGACGCCGATTTTGAGAATAGTGTTGGCCAGTCTATGAGACGCAGGTTAGACCTTAAACCCAAAGAAATGCTGATTTCTGCGATTCTTGGATAGCTTTTTGGGATATATTGCCTCTTCATACGGAATGGCAGTTACCCAAGGCCGTTTAAAACATGTGAAAACAGGGCCACTACCAACCAGTTAGAAAAAATTTCGTAGATTCCTAGGGATAGCAGGTTACCATGGGCAGATCATTTTAAATTTCTTTAAAATCACAAGCTTCGCTGCATGAAATAAGGAAAAAGTCGACGAATAAGACTCTTAAGGGGGAGAAAGAGGAAGATGAAGAGTTCAAAGTGCTAAAGTGGATGCTTTTATGTGCAGCAATTCTGGCGTTACTCAACTTCGAATCAGGCACTCCACTGTTCGCATAGACCTGACACTAGTGATGCAGCAGTAGGCAAAGTACTTTCATACGAGGTCAAAGAGGATATAAAAGGACGTCATCGCCCACAGGAGTACAAAATCTTACTACCAAAAATGATACAGAATTGAAACTCATTGTGGTCACATTTAAAGTGTCGCATGTGCAATCATTATCTGCCAGAGGATAAACATCGGAAATTGCTGTTAATCTCCTGTGCCTTTTATCCTCACATTCTCCAGTTTGACTCCAACGCATTAGGAAATTTATTGCCTAGGCGTGGAGTTTAAAGGACCACTGGATCAGGTTCTACTGGTATAGTGTGAGTAGAGCGCCAGCCTTTTCCACCTTGTGGAAGGCGTGGCAGCAGGTATTAGGCGGTGTCGCCTTTACTCAAAGTTTAAATTATGAGCGATGGAATTTAAGCACAATAGGGAAGATGCCACAGCTAAATTTGTTAAGAAATTCGACTGGTAGGTATGGTCTCACAAAATAAATGAAAATGTCAAAGACTTGGAAAGGGATGTAGTACCACATTTATTTACCATTGTATGCATTTCTACAGTTTTGTGACAGCGGACGATGCGAAGCATTGTTGAAAACGTGAGAAGAACATTTAATTTAGGCGGCAAAAGAGTCGGGTAGCAGGGCAGGCAGTAATCATCTCAGACACGTCAAGGCTTTGTTTAAGCGAAGTTGCCCAACTCCTGGGTCGAAGCGCTCCCCTTGATTGACACGTACACCTATACTGCTCCGTACTATTCAAACTCCACTTCTCTACATGCCCAATATTTGTAAGTGGCGTACGATAAAGAGTAGGAAGTTAAAAGACATCATCTCTGCATTCATGTTGTCTCGAAATAACTCTGCGTAGATTACCAACCACGTTCACTTGCCATCCCTTATGCCGCACACCCTACTCCTACTCAGATTACTACTACTGAAAGGAAGCGAGTAGCATAAGCAAAGAAGTATAAATACCCGAAAAATAGAGTTGCGTTAAATAGTATGCTTTTGAAAAGCATAATTTCCAAGAGAACGTGAAGCGGGAACCTTAAGTTGACGAAACCCAAAGTGACAAAAAGTCTGCCAGGTGTTCAAAGCGGATAAAACGACGATCGCAGACCCTTGAAATCAGCAATAGGATCGTGGGATGGATGCTTCCTGAAGGATTTAGCAAAAGTCCTCGTCTTCCTAACGCCTTTTCCTTAAAGCTAGCCTAATACTTTACGTTTGTCCCTTTTAACTTCATTACGGCTAAAAATAATGACAAAATCACGTGTGGCTATGACACCGTAGACCATTAGTTGATGACGGCTAGAGCTAATGCCATTCCATCTGGTAGGTATTTTGACTTTCGGATAACAGTAATTAAAAGATTTATTTTTGGAATACATTTTAAATAAACGAAGTAAATGAATAAAAGGGCCAAGGTTAAAAGCAGCTCGATTCGACTTCCCTCTAGAGTATATTTTCATGGACACTGGTTGCTTCTTTCCAGATCTTTCGAATTTGGAGGCGAGCTGCTGCGAGCCTGCTGAAAATTGGTACACTTTTTTCCACCAAATTGAACTAGACAACCACAATGATTGTCAGCACACTGCAAGGCCACAACTACATCATTAAAGGATTGAAGTGACATCACTTGTGGCAGAGGTGTGTGTCAAACAGGTGGGAAAATTAATCGCAATGGGGGAAACGCTGTGTCAATATTGGTGTTCCTAAAGCTATAAAATAATCGAGTTGCCAGCTCAAATCCTCTAAAATGGCTACTCAAAGAACGAGGTGTACACACACAGAGGGAGATATGAGAGAGGACAAGATAGCCTGTCAAAAACCGGTAAAAAAACAGTATTCTGCAGTGACTTTATTCCCGCCATTTGCATCTTAAAAGAACATTTAATTGGCACAGAATCCACAAGAGTACATTCTCACATTGTCCCTTTAGTTTAATCTTCCTTAAGTTTGCCCACAGGGTGAAGAAAGCCTTTCAGACCTCAGAGTTAGGCAACCCTTATATGTCCTTTAGTTTTCAGATTTTCACTATTAGCCGGAATGAAAAGCCGTACAAGCGGGTTGGAAACTTTGGCTCTGCTACATGCAAACATTGTATTTGGACGTGGAAGCACAGCATATATGCATGAAAAGCAGTTTATGACACCCACATGTGAAATTGTTGACGTTGAATCGGTAAGAGTAATGAAGGTGTGCTTGTAAAACCATGTGCATACGTCAGTTTGGGGCTGGAACTCCTTCGCAATCCCACAATCCTGCCTCCTCAGGAAATGGGTTTTTCTTCCACTTTCACGATGCATTGTTTAAACACCCTGACATCCGATTAGCGAATTCACCTTCAGAACTGCAGGCGAGTATCAAATTGAGCAGAAAATCTGCAAAATAGGATGTCAACTGTGGCAATTACTTGGTTTTACACTTGAGAATGGCAGAAATGTGGCACCAGTTTGTGAGACTTGCAAATAGGGATAGGAATAATATCAGTCTAACGGCACTTGTGTGAAACCTAAGCGATACACATTAAAAGCCCTATAAATTCTGTGAGCACCAAAAATGAGCAACAACAAGGTGCTAAATAGCATGAGGGGAAGATGGCAAAATATTTGCGCTTTGCATTTCAGCAGTTTGTCATAAAATGCAAATTTAAGGATTGTATTCCTCGTAAAATATGATCTGGAGATTCTCTACTAGCCCTCCGACCAGGCATGTACATCCATCTGTGTTCAAGTGTTCGCGTCGGTCAATAAAGATATTGTAGCGTCCCGGGACTCCCTGAAAACGAAAGAAGACACAATACTCGGGCAGAATATACATATTCAGCACGGAGAAGGTGTCTGGGCTATTGGCATGGTCCAAAAGGCCAGCCCCACCCAGCGGGGTACAAGGGGGCTAATTCGAAGTACAAAAGTGGCGCCTCGCCAGAACCGAGGGATAAACCACTATCGTATTACAGTATTGCCCCTGAAGACTTTGTCTATCACTTATCCGGTTAATGGCCTAAATGGAAACCCGACAACTCGCAAACAGGGAAGATCAAGGCTATACTAATTTGGTGATACAGTTTATAGTGTAGTGGTGGATAGGGCTAAATTTTTATAGTGTGTTGAATATAAATTTCCTTATGGAGAATATGGGAACGTAAGCATAGCCAAACCAAGTCTTTCCTGGAGTCGTAATAAATCATACCAACTAGAAGTTGGACTATTAGTACTCAAAAGAGCTAAGTGGCATAGTATTAGGTGGAATTACAGCATACGGAAATTGAATATAAGCATAAGCAACTTTTTCATAAAAAGACACAAAAATATGTGATGCTACCACGGGTGAAGCCAGAAAAGACCCTCTAACTATATCAAAGAAAATTACAAATGCGTGGTATGTATCCACTTATGTGAGGTTCCTACATGATGAAGAAAAACCCTATTTTATTAAGTTAAGTGTGGTATGCATTACAGTCTGGGTTATTTTCTGTCAAATGTATGCCAACAGTAGCAGATTTGGCTGTTATTTTTCAGAACAGTATGGCTTGTGCTTCCTCTTTCGTATTTGTGTTAGCATAAGTGACATGGCGTAAATTTAATCTATAGGCAGTTAATGAAACAAATTTAAACAAATAAATTTGACATTTTTAAAGACAGATTCATGTAAGAGGCTTTTATCGTTTGCCTGATATCAAGATATGTACATAAACGTGCCATTTGTTATAATGTATAGAGTTTCATCCTTAAGCCGTGACCACATTACTTTTGATTCGATTGTCTTGTCATGTGTCGGATGTTGGTTTCAGTCGGTCTGGGGGCTGTGGCGTAAGTATACATTAGTTTCCTAAACACGTCCTCCAGTTTTTATGCTGGGTACAAGGCGTTTAAACATGTGCTGGATGTAAGTATTCCTAATCTAATTGTCTTTAGCAAGAAGCATTCCCTGAAAACACGTTTTTTGAAAATGACCTTACAGAGAGTGACCCCTCAAAATGGATGGCTGACCCAATTACACCTATTACAACTCTTCTTGTATTGCATTTTTTTTGCATTCTAGTATATATTTTAGCAATCAGGTGGTATTCGTTCGAAGATGGAAATACTTTGCATGGATCTGCAAGTGAGCCTTACTAAACTCACTAGATCTCGCCTTAATGCATTTGCCTATCTCCTTTGTTGCAAAGCTTTTTGGGTGCAGTTATCAGCTGTCGTCAGCGTGTGCATTTGCTAGAATTCAGTGCAGAATTTTGTGAGGTGGACTGGAGGCTTTGAAAGCAAAGCTCTTTATTAAGTACTTTCATTTTTTCAGTCTCATTTATGTCGATGCATGGGAGCTATTGATGGCAAGGCACGCTTTACCGTCGACCGTTGGATACGTGGAAATGTACATTACGTTGCATTTTAGCAGCTGATGTAGTCTACATTTCCGTTTTCAATGAATGTTGATGCTTTCAGGACGAAGGTGGTGGCATCTCTTGCGTACTTCAAGAGGGAGGTGTCTTTGAAAAAGCCGCCATCAATATCAGTGTGATGACTAGTAGTCTCTCCGACTCAGCTCTCAAGCAAATGAAAGAAAGGTTTGTGTAGTTCCGGGTTAAAATCGCCCAATTACTTAACACCACCTCGTTTCTAGCATTAAATTGTTTTAAATGTGCACTCTGTGCCGATTCGCACCAAGTGGTACTTTTAATAGATATGACAGCCATTAAAAGTGTAATATTGTCCATCCTCACGCCTTCCGAACGAAGGAAATCCAGTTGGCATTAAGTCTTCATAAATGTCTATTTTTACGGGTTGGATCGCCAAACCTCTAAGTGGGTTTATTATACATCTCCCAGTCAACAGTCCCTGTTTTTTGGTTTAGGTTGAAAGAACTGGAGAACGGACGCTCGTATAAGTTTAGCGTAGTGGGGATCAGTTCGGTTAATCACCCGGTACGTCATCTTTTCCTCCTACTTGAACACTTTTTCTTGCAGTCCATAATCTGCCACTTCATTTCCGCCTTTAGCGAAATCCTCACGCACCAACGATGCACTTTAACTACCGTTACTTTGAAGTAATCGACGTGGAGACGGGTCAAAGCATATGGTGGTTTGGTGGGGGCTGTGATCTAACCCCCTCCTTCCTCTACGAGGAGGATGTCAAACACTTTCATGGACTCCAAAAGGCTGCTTGTGATGCTCACAGTCCTTCCTATTACCACGACTTCAAGAAGTGGTGTGATGAGTACTTTTTCATCAAACACAGAGGTTATTTGCTTTTGAGGAGGCCACGATATGTCGTTGCCTCCTACTCCTATATAATGGCATTGGTTTGGATTCTTCATCGACACGTTTGTAGGAACTAAGTAGACTAACTTATCAAAACACACTGCATGTATTGCGAATGTGCTTTCGGTATCTACACTAACGTTAGCTTCAATGCAATCACCTACAAATGGTTTTGCTTGTTTCAGTATTTTGACTGCCTTATTTTAGGCGTTGTACTATATTTATTTCAGCTATATTGTGATTATTTACTTAGGCAATTCCAACGCATATTGCAATTAATAGCTCACTACTCGTGGGACATGTAATAGATGCTAAGAATTTCGCACGAATAATTGCTCCCTTGGTCTCGTTAGTAATGCTTGCCTATCAGCTTCAGGGCCTGTACTCTTCTGCTATTCTGAATTGGTTTGGATATTCATTGTGTATATTTTATTCATTACTTTTCTGCCATAATTTATCCATAGGGTACTGAAATAAGGTTTTTAGATGACTGAAAAAACATATTTGTTGTGTAGGACCCCGATCAGATTTATACGTTGCAGATAAATGTCTTTCTTGAACACAATGCTTGTTACCATCTGACAGTTATCCAGAAACGAGCGCTTTGCTCTGCTGGAGAAAACGGTAAAACTTTTGGCAGCGATCGCTAACCTATCTTGTTTTCTCATTTATAGGTGAAGCACGGGGCGTCGGTGGCATCTTTTTTGATGATCTGGATGGCCCCTCGCAAGATGAGGTCTTTTTGTTTGTTCGGGTATGCTGTCTCCTCCTTTCATTTTTATCCTTTTCCATTAAACTAGCCTCGTTTTCACCTTAGGACTGTGCTGCTGCTGTGGCACCATCTTACTTGCCAATTATCATGAAACGGCTAAAGACATCCTATAACGATGAGGAGAGGTATGCCGACATTCCCATTCCTGTCATTGCATGTGAATTTCTGACTCGGTAGATAAAAATAAAGCTGTTACCCCAGCGGCTTAGTTCGGCTGTGCATAGTAAACATGTTTCGCTTGCCCGGGTTGGGTTATTGCTACCTCTCTGTGTCGTGCAGTGTGGTCAACTGACGCAGTTTTGTTACACCCGCAGACAGTGGCAGCTGCTACGCCGTGGCCGCTATGTGGAGTTCAATCTAATCTATGATAGAGGTACCAAGTTCGGTCTCTTCACACCAAATGCTAGAATTGAAAGCATCTTTGTTTCGATGCCTTTATACGCAGTGAGTAACCGATTTTGAATACCTCTGATTTCATCTCCAGCTGTTACTGCTTACATGATTGATATGGTCACGACTAATCTCAAAGTACTTGATTGCTCACATCAAGACTTTTCCGTAATTTATTTATTTAGATTCACCCTTACAGTTTGCATAAATCTAACTGTAATGGAGATTTTCTGTTTTGTTAACGTTTTTTCGTGCAGTCACTTTTCTTTATTAACCTAACGAATAAGTCTGTTCTAAGCTTCTAGCATTATACAAAAGTGGTTTCACTATTCTCGCCCACAGGTTTCAAGGCACTGATACTATATAGCATCTCTAAGCTTAAACCTCCACATATTTGACCTTCTTAGGGTTACTTTTGATAGGGTAAATTGAAGCGACTGGTTAAATGAGATCCACAATAAACATTAGACACGTTTCATTCGGTTCAACCACTTAATAATTTGCCTCAGTTTTTTTGCCTACCCTGTGAACTATGAGTCAGGTTTTCTTTTGCTACATTTGTTAGTCTTAGTAAATCTGGTCGTCAAAATACCATCATTGTGAAAATAAGCCTTAAAGATTGTCGTACTGGATAAGAGTATCAGTCCCAATTCAGTGTTTTTATTGTTTACATCGCCCAGATACCACTAATATCATATTTGTCACCCAAAATAGAGAATTGTTTTGAATTAATCTTAGCAGAGGGCTTCGAAGGGTTAATTTTATCCTTTTTGTTAAAAGTTAAATCTGAAGATTTTTTGCTTTATTCAGTTAAACATTTTAGTACATGGACCAAATGCTCAGGATCCCATAGCACAGCTACAACTAGGCCCTAAAAATTTGGTCCTTAAGCATTTTCCAAGTTGTCATTTTATGTTATCGACTAAAAACTGTTGGGGTGATTTTTTAATGCATTTTTTTTTCTTTTTGAGCATTTCGACGAAATACTATTCATTGCGTCAAGGGGATTTTGTGAAGTTTTAAAACGCTGCTTGATCTAATGGGTTTCAACTCATGCACTAAATTTTGCTTTAAATTTTTTTCCAGAAATGGGTTTACTGTCACGATCCCTCAGAAGACAAAAGACATTTGGAATTGTTGGACGTTTTGACTAAACCGCGAGACTGGGCCTAGCGCAACTAACATTTGTCGGTAATGTTCCCATTGGTCCTGTTAACACAACTTGAACCTCACTGAATAGCAATTTGCAAACCTGCATTTAGTTCTAATACAGGCTCTGTGCTATGTTCTTTTGCTTCTCTTTTGGTTTACATGTTGGGTTGCCATTCGTTTGGTTAACCACTGGTTTCAGACGTTGGTTGATATTGGTCATTGATCTCCCTCCGTATATGAGGGCTGGCTGTTCCGTTTTAATTCTTTTATTTTCCAGCAGATCCTTGGGCAACTCTTGGGTGAAGGCGATTCTACACGTCGAACACCTGTGGTCTTTGACATTAATAAGGGGTTTGCTCACTTCAAGGTCATTTCAATATTTTATAAGGATAAGCTGAATTCTGGGTCCATGCGTGATAGATGTCGCTTTGTGATATAGGGGAATTTTACTTTTAGTGTGTTTAAAACAGGGTTGAGAGTGCCTTGACAGCATCTCCATGATCCCTATGGTACCTCAGATGCGATCAAACTCTTCGTCGCGTAGATATAACTATACCCAGCTAATTTCACTTTTCCAATGCATTAATTGCTTAAATTGGGAGCTTCGTATCGATTCTGTCTCACCGTAAAAATGAAATTTTTGGAGAGATGCTAACAAAGTATTCCGAAAGATGGACCCCGGACTAAATTCATCCTCGTTCCACGCCTTGAAACCGAAATCGGGACGCGTCTGTACTGCAATTTTCCAGGTTTTTATGCTTCCATTCAAGATTGTATCCTCCAATGCCAGACATTTCGGTCTGCGCTGCATTTGTGGTTCGGCAATGAAACTTACATTTGTGCTTACTGAAAGTATGCAATCATTTTTGGGTTAAAAGTTCTTTCAAATGTTGAATCCACCTTGAGGGCTAATTACTGGTTGTGTTTATGTGTGCTTGTGGATATACTAATCACCAAATTTTAATTCGAGTACATGTTATTCTCACTCGGCCACGTGGGTCCCCTCAAAAGATGAACCAAAGCCTGCCGCTGATGCCTTTTGGGTCAGTTGCCCTACCTGCAGTGAAGGTGACGTGAATAAGCAAACCCAAGTGTGTCAGTATTTGGATCTGCGTTAATAATACTCCTTTTCTAGTGATTGAGAGCCACCAATTTGAACATTTGCTAATTTCAATTTTCGTATGAATAACATCGTACCTGGTACTTAAGAATAAGTTTGAGGTTAATACGAAATGGTGGCTGACTGGGTTCACCTAATCTTAGGTCGTAACTTCTGAGCCACCATCTGAAAGTATGAATCTCTCCACGTCTTTCAGGTAACTAAAAACTTATGCGGGCACCAAGACTCCTCGTAGTCATGGTATTCCTGCTCCATGTGATTTATATCTTACTTTGGGCCATTTTTATCTTGAACGTCGTCCTCGGTGCTTCCCTTGATCACTCTCTCACGTCAGTTATCGCAACGTAATCGATGGTTTAACAACACCCACAGGTCATCCAGCCCAGAAGATACTTGATCACAGCGTCACTGGTCTTTCTCGGCAATTCAACTAAATTTGGAGTTCTGTCCTATTTGGAAACTGTATTTAGCTAATGGGAAATGTGCTGGTTATCACGCGTGACCATAGCCGTGGGAACACTGGCCTAAAAGCAGCTTTATATAAGGAAGGCCGGAATTTGCCAAAGTTCTGTGGGGATAAGGTTCTGCGTCTATTCCTCCTTGTCCCTTTTTCATCACTTCATTGCTACTCAGACATGTCAAATCTGTCTATTTTCCATGTAGCTAGCAGAGAGGTCCTTACATAAGTCTGTTTAATATATATATCAGCATACTAAATACTGGCTAACAACTCCTTAGAGTGAGTCTACGATTAAGTGGTTTTGCCTATCCTTCCCAGATGGTTCAGTAATACTGCTTCACAATTTTATATTGTGACAGCCAACATCGGAAGGTCAAGTTTAACACTATTTATTTTGTAACATTTGCTTGTTGGAGTCATTTTAATTCCATCCTGGTTTCAACATTTCACCGATATTTCGTGGTATATTCCTCAGGAGACATTCAACTAGAGTACGCTCAGACATTTTACTCTATTTTCCTCCAAGAGATGTCAAGACGTCATCTAGAATCCGCTCTTTTGGCAAGTGCATTAGTTGAAAACGGTTTGGCGTCGGTTTTTCGATTTACCAGGATCCGATTTCAACGCACTTTATATCCTCCCGAATACCAACCTATTCCAGAACTGGGTTCAAACAATACCCCTGATAACCCCGTGTGCTCTCATTGTGGCGCAATCTGCTCAACTGCAGGTGACTGTAAAAACGTGCCCAAAAGCAAGCCAAAGTGCTACGAATCTCCCATTGTTGAAGAGGATGATTTTGGCGTACATACACTTAGGTTTAATGCTGACGGACGTCAACTAATTGCCGGATCCGCAAACACGAGCGTTCGTGTAGGTTAACACAATTTTCTCAAAATATCCAATTGTCTTACTTAAAGTGAATGAGTAGCACCTACTTTTTGTTCAAGGTTATCAATGTGATAGACGGCCAACAGCAGTTGCTGTTGCGGCCCTCGACATGGAAGTTGGGTATGCCGATTACTTGTCTGCGCTACGTACCAACCGACCTTCAATGGGTGCTAGGTTGCACCCCACAGGGGGACATATTCTGTCTCGATTCCAACCAGGAGGGTTTTGAAACTCTAATTACGGAGGAAAACCAAGAAACATATTGTTTGGATATTTCACCCGATGGAATGGAACTGGCCACTGCTGGCAAAGATACCGCAATTCGTCTCTATAGCCTCCATGTCGGCCAACAAACCGGCTTTGAAACCCAGTCTGCTGATTTTGTAACATTCGATGAGCACCGGCCGAAACCTAGGAAAAGTAAGGCTTTACTGCGTCCTTTATGCCCATGAAAACATCGACAAGATAGTTTATGAAAGTAAATCTATCACTGGACATAAACTTAGACAATACACTGAATTTGAAATTGATGTGGAAGTTCGTAATTTTTATGTAATGAAGTGTGTACAGTGGATTTTTTGCGGAGTTTGAACAGTTCGACATTGGAATTTCAATGCATCCTTCCATGTGTTTCAGTGTCCAGTGAATGTGAGCGATTCGCTAATCCGCTACAAAACGACTTGGAGGCACGATTAAGACATTGCAAGCGCTTTGCCGGGGGAAAGGGTGAACAAGTGATCGATCATTACATAAAGCCCTTCATCGTGCCGATTAGCTACGGGAGAGATTCCGAACAGAATGCCTGTTCTGACAAAGCGAACAGCGGCACCGCTGAGCCACAGATACTTGGCTACCACCCTACTGGTCCGGCAGACAACTATACAGAGGGCCACTCGATGCGAATAGCCGCGCTAAGGTATCATCCCACTCAGCCCAGACTTCTCGCCTCAGCTAGTTGGGATCACCATGTAAAGGTGGGTTAGAAATGTAAGATTTTTAGTCGTAGATTGGTCTCTAGGTGCAGGTCATTTTATATTCACGGCATTTGGTCGGCCGAGTTGCTTTTAAGTTGAAGATTGGCCTGCTATCCTTACGCAACCTTAACTCTAACTTGGCTTCGTGTAGATGCAAAAGATCATGACCGTGGAAATCATTAATATTTGTGCATAAGGAGTTCTAGATTGTCAACGTCCTACATATCCTAAGTTGCATCACTCTTAAAGAGATTATCGAAATTGATCACACGTTTTTACCTTCGTATCATACTTGCAATGCAGTTCAGTCACCGAGACGAGTTTTCCAGCGGAACCTGTTTTGCTGTTTGATGATACGTAATCTGAGACAGCTGAAATAGTAGGGTCATTAAATTTTGATTTTGATCCATGCAAATTTTGATACCTACCTTTTATCACCAAAACTAATTTCAGCTTGTTAATGCCATCAACTCTTGTATCTACCCAGATCTCACTATCACCATTTGGAATTGATCGTAAACCTGAATTCTAGTTTTTTGGTAAAATTCGCCAAAAGACTTTTTTTGTCGATATTTCGCGCAGTTTGTGTTGCTGCAAATGATTCCACAACGGAACTTATGCTTGTAAATTGCAAGGGCGACGCGAATGTGGGGTTTTTGCTCCCATATTGGTGTAGGAGACTTATTACTGATGCACAGGAGGGATAAGAGGATATGCCCAGACACCATGTTGTTCGGCGGATGTGCAACCTGCGGATATTGAAAAGCTCATGAAGCTTAATTCTCAGTTGAGCAAAGTATTAAATCCCTAAAGTCAGTCTTAGATGATTGAATGCAGTACATAATTAGCCACGTCTGCTTGCAGATCACTTTGAAGGTCCTTTTGGCACGATTGATAGGTCAACGAAACGGTAATTTTCCATCATCATAAGACTGACTGAAGAGGCTGCTGCAGCTGACTTTGATTAATAATTGATTAGGTTTGATTGATGTCAATGGAAACAATGGAGTTCTTTTCATTGAACCTTTTACCAGTTTAAAAACTGCACGCCTATTTTACCTTTCACATCTGTATTTGTAAAGTAAATGTATTGTCTTCGAGAATTCTTGTTGTAATTTCTCAAATTCGATATGCTGCTCATAATAAGATCCCATATTTGGTTACCTAACCAATAGTGCATTTGATTACCCCTCATATATCTCCAAAGCACCTATCTTAGCAAAATTAAAGATTAATCGAGTATAAACGAAGCTCATCTTTATTATCATCCGGATGCGCATTAACAGTAATTCTAACCTTTCTACTTTCTGCATTTAAGTAAATAAATTCAAAAATGAATTAAAATGCCATATCTCCTATACAAAGCAGCCCGAATATGAAAATTCACTTGATTTTAGCCTAAAAGGCCTTCTGCTACGCAATGCGGTAGAGCTGGAGTCCTATTGTTTGCAGATCTACTAGCAGTTTTATTCAAGACCACTGCCAGGGCCAGTAACTACGCAATTAGTATGTTATTACGCAGGTTTGGGACACGAGAACTCGAGAAGGACCAGTTCATGATATCTACGGACCACTTGTTTGCAGTCCCGAGGGCCTTGATATTGAAGAAGACCATATTCTCACCGCCTCGTGGCGCAAACGCCAAGCTCTCGAGGTAAAATTGATTACCATCCTTCTATTTAAATTTGTCGTTTTCGTGCCCTTACTTTATTTTTGTAGGACATCATAAGACTAAGATGTTTACCCTGTGTTTGGGGTATTAAACCGCCTCATTTTTATCCTATTTTACATACGTGCTACTCCGCCATTGATTATGGAGTAATTTTTCGTTGCAGCTTAAAATAATTTACTTGTTCCCTCTATTGTGTGCTTCTGAAGCTTTGGTTTTTCATGCCTGATGCTTTAGCTCTTGGTCATTTTTCGTGCAAACATTTCGGTTTACTTTGAACTACTAGCTTAGGAAGTCCAGCAAGAGCCAGGATATTCTGTATGGCCGTAAACTTTTTGTATTCTTTGCAAAAAGTAACCTGCTTCGGTTCCATTTAAGACGTAAACGTCAAAGCCATTGACTAGTGTAACGAAGCTGAGGAGCCGGATGTACCGGTACTAATACACGACACGCTTATGTAAACTACAATGCCTCCAAATTATTGAAAACCCGTTATAAGTTTTACCGTTCAGGGTTTCTAGGCTAAGTGTTTTACAGTGACTTAAAAAAGGATTTTCTTCACATTTAGTCAGTTGAAAGAATTGATTCACGAATTAATAGTTCAAAAAACTAAAAGAGTATATATGAAGTATTTTTGTTTGATTTAAATAAAGCTTGTTAATTAAAACATCTAATTGTGGCTGGTTATATACGTGAGCAATTTTATTTCTAGGAATTTAAAATTACAGTATGAATTTTGCAATTACAGTGTTTTAGGATTCATATAACTAGGTCCCACTCCGAACGAAAACAAATGCGTTTGAGATCATGGAGTATAAGACAAAAGATGTTACCTGTTCTTGACTAATCGTATCCTTAATGCGAAACCGAGTAAGGGAGTTGTCATTCCTGTAAACACCAGAAGGCTGAAAGCTACCAGCTTCTACGACTAAACTCTGCTTGTAATATTGTAATGGTCTACAAAGCTTCCGTCTAATTTCGGAGACGGTTTTGTTACTTTTCTCTCACAAAGTTCTTCCTCAGTTAACACGATTAAATTGCATGATCCTTGAACGATTCACAACACATCAACTTTGGGGCGTACATTTTTTTTGTCATTTTTCTAACGTTAATATTTAGGACATTTCAAAGAAGACCTATTGCAAGACTAGTTTTTTATTTGGTGTTATTGTTGCTAATTTGAGCTCTTTTTAAAGTTACGATAAGACTACATGATATGAAACTTTCTCATGAGAACACACAAGTCGTAGCATGTGTGGTTTGTGAATTGTGTTGTCGGATAACGCCGAATCTCAATCCGACTGCGGGTCTATATAGTCTACTGATTAAACTACAAAAATCCAGTCGTTTTCCCAATTGCTTGTTTTGGCCGATTTACCTAATGCTCCAATTTAGAACTTTGGGCATTCCAATGACTCAGCGCTCAACACGAAAATTGGCTATTTGGTAGGAAATAAATTATGTATATCTGCATAGAAACTTCGATCTTAGTGGTGCGTAATGGAAATTGTGATTGAAATACTTGCATTCATACATGTAATACTTGTGAGTATCGTATCCTTCTTCTCTGAAATCCTGATTCACTTTCTAAAAGTCTCAAAGAGGGCATCCAACCATTTATGATGCCCGCAAGCTTAGTTCTTGAAGAGAATCTTTTAAATCTCCATAGATTCGAAGAAAAAATGGTCCTGTTATGAGGATAAAACAACTTCTTTTAAAGTCAGCTCAATGCGTTTTTACTGGGTGAAGAATTACAAAGTAGTTTGAATGACCGCGCTTATCTTCTAATTTACAGTTTTTGCAAATTGCTCAATCTCATTTCTTAGTATTATTTATCGGCTCCAGGGAATAGGCGTTCAGCAGTGCATACTTAAAAACCCATTTATTTCCCTCCTTGGCTTTCACATAGCAGACTCTAAATCTCATATTCAGTTGAGCACAGAAAATTCAGAACAGGAAGTGAGTTTTAAAAATTATGGACGATAAGTGTACGCATATTCTATGCGCAACTGTCTAAATTACGAGTCATAGTTCAGTTGGAGTAGTCGTCATCGCACAAACAAACTCCTAAGATATTGTCAAGTTGAGGCGTTTGTGCTACTACGTGTAAAATCTTGCGATTTCAAAATGTTGGTGTTACCAGCCTTAACGCACGACAAGGGTAGAGAGTGGAATCGAATGGCAAAATAATCCAGCTAGAAAACATCATTTTTTTGTCTTTTGTGGTTCAAATGATACGGTCATCATACAAAGGCAAGCAAAATAGTTCTATCCACGTGAGTAAGTCAGCCTTACAGGATAGGAGTAGTAACAGCATCGGGGACGATGCGAATGTCAATAACGCAGGCAATGATAATTTGACTAGAGTGAGTAATGAAATTGCACAAAACACTAAAACTAATAAATACCTGCTTTCATAACCCTATTCTCAAAGTCTGTTAGCATATAATTGGTCTTAGACGAGTAAAACAACTTGTTTCCATTCTCTCAAACTAAAAAAAACCATGACCAGTTGCGTGGCCTAGCCCTCAACATGAAATAATAACTGAAACACGCAGGCGTCAAATTTAAGCCCATGGAATCTCAGAAAAGTCTCGAATCTTATTTCGCCATATCACTTATTTTTTTTGCTAGGTAGTGTTTGAGGAGTCTTTTCAAGTACTGCAAAGTGCTTATCTAATGTCACTTTGTCCAATTGCAGTTCGGAACCTTTACTAGGTACTGCTTTCTACAATGTACTTTTTAATCTTGAGGCTCTTCCTACGAAGATACTTACCAGACCTTGTTGTCTTGATTGTGCAGCCATAAATCCCATAAGTTCGTTTGTTTTTGCTTCTATAAAATGGTGCATATACTAAGAGATCGCTGCAATAGCCTCGATGTTTCCTTTTTCCACCTCTCTCCATGCTATTGCAACAAGTAGACGAGTTGCCTGAGGACATGCTTAATTGAGTTGCTATAACTAAAGGGGTACAAAGACGTTACGATTTAAGCGTGTTTAAGGTACGCTCTCTCATCAGGATGGGGGCGATGACGTCCAATCTGTCATACGGTTTGTATTTCTTGGCTTCCTCTTGCTTGAAACGTCTATTTAAACAAGTACATATTCCACAGCTCCCTCGTCTTTTTGACCACCGCCCCCGGTGCTGTCCTAATGAGTGGTCTCTGTAAATACCATTTCTGATGGTCTTATTTCTTCCGTCATTACGCAAACTTCATTTTCGTATTCTACCGGAGGTTTCCGTTGTGCAGGATTAGCACTGCCTGGGATTTGGTGTGTGTAATATTGGCAGATTTTTGGTTGCATATCGCAATGTATTACCTTCTGCTACCTTAGTTCAAGGCATTATTTTTAAATTCTAGATGTACCCATTTCGTCACGTTAGGTGTATAGATGATGTGAGTGTCCGGACGCATAAAATGGGTAGGAAACATTAATTGTAATTATGTTGTTTGTATGCAGATTTGGGACTTGCGTAATCTGCACTCGATCGAGGCGCCTGCAAAAGTCAGTAATTTGGCCAGTGGTGACGTGGAGAATACGCTCTGGAAACAGGCATACATGCGCCCCGCGGAGTGCATTGACGTGGCAGAGACGGTGAAGGGACAAAGCAGAGACGGTGGCGGTGGTGAATACCTCTATGCCGCGCGTCTTCTACCCAGTCGTGCCATCGTCTGTGGAGGCTCCGGATTCAATGAAGTGCGCGTGGTTCATCGTGATACAAAGTTGGTGAGTCCGTTCATTAAATTACAAGGACAAGGAGGATCTACATTTATCACATTTATGCTTCAGTAGGGCTAATGTGTGGTTGCCATAGCAACAACGGCAGCGACTTCTAAGGATAGCGACTATTATCCACCTAAGCAATGGCATTCATTTCATCGCACCCGCACATTAACTGCTCTCGTTACCAGAAAAATGGTTCCATTAACTTCCTTAAGTAACAAGTTTAGTGCACTTCTGTTTGTTTCCCTAGTTGCCTTGATAATAAAAGATCCGCCCCATTTACAAGGCGGTAATGCGGAGCCAAAGAACATACGCTACGCCCAAAATTACTGAAAAGGAGTAAAATGTTACGAAAGGGATTAGTAGTCTCGGCGACGATTGCTCGTGCATAGTTTGAGATATCCTCATCTCCACCATTGTTGCTTTCAACTCATCCTCAATCTAATCTTCTGCTTTTGTACTATGGTCCGCTTTAAGAATTTTAAGTTCTTGTACCAGAGGAGAACTTTTACACTATTGAAACAGCGCGTAGGGGGTTCGCTGACCACTATGCTCACATCCTTGGACTCTTATTGCACAGATTTTCCTTAAAACACGTTCTTATTTTCCTTTTAGCCCATTATTCGTATTCCGACAGACTCTGTGGTTCAAACTATCGATAGTGTGCTGGAGGGTCGTTTCATCGCTATCGGTTGCGCCAGCGGTTCTATAACCATCGCCGGTTTGGCTTGAAGGTCTTTCAAAGCTCACCATTTAGACCCTCCAAAACTCTTATAGTTTACTCACTCGTCTACTGATGGTACTGCTACTAATAACAATGCTGCCTGAAGACTCGACTCAATCTCGGAAGTAGGTAGTCTCGGGCAAGGAGGTAGATTTCTAACTTAAAAGAGAAGATTAATTTTTGTGGTGAATCTACTTTTGTTTGAAGTTATGCTTATTTGGATTAGGTTTTAAATTCCATAAGAATCTCTAACTCGTTTTTAAATGAAAATAGTAACATGAGCTTTAAAAATTGCCCTGATAAACCGTCTTACGACAGTTGTAATATTCTTCTGTATAAAAGATTAATTTTGTAGAACTATGGCTTTTGAAATTGCGGTGACTTATTTTCGGCACGAAATACCAGTTAATTTGGGCAGATCATCCTAGTGTAAACGTCGGATGATTTGTAGTGTCTCGAATCTTTCAGGAGGGTTGGAAGGCTACTGCCACGGCCTGGAGACGATGCCACCCAGAGAAAGTACAACGGCAGAGCCTTAGGTGACCGCGAAACCAAAATGAAGAGTTAAGCAAACAATTAAAAAAATGCCTTACCCCTCTCTTCTCTTGCGCTCCTCTTAATCCACCGCCCGCTTCGGTCATCGCAACGTCGTCGGTGGTTTAAACGCAAAAGCACCTACGAAACATTTGCACTAGTCATCAAATTTTCGTGCGACTGTGAAGATATTCAAGCTCAACGTCACTGACCCGACCTGGCATTTCTACTGGATTTTGAGTTTCGTCCTGTTCAAGAACTGTATTGGGGAAGGAAGGAATGTGCTAGCCATCTCGTATGCACATCGATAGTCGTGGAGCCACTGACTTAAAAGCAGAGCCATAGAACAAAGGTCGATGTTTAAAATATTTTTAGGGGGATAGCGATTCGCGCCCATTCCACTTTGCCACTTTGTTCTCGCTTCAGTGCTGCCCTGCCATATCAAATCCATTTGCGGTTAATCTAGCCTGTAGTGGGATGGAGGAGGTATCGCGTGTTTGCCTCATTGATACCCTCATACAGGCACAGTACCGTAACGAACTTTTCCAGACGTCTCAGCCATGGTGAGGGTGGCTCCAGTTGTTTAATGGCATTCCTACAGATCACGGGACTAAAGTGGGTGCCAAAGGTGGGAGTCATTAGCAGCCCATCTATTGGGAGTCGTCACGGGTTCTCCCATCCGTAGCATACGCAATTCTTCCTTCAATCAGTTGAAATCAGGATAGATGTTCTTTAAGATCGGATTCACTTGGCATTGCCAGCCACCAAAGCAACGCCTCGAGTCTTTCAGGTGGGCTAAGAGGCTACTGGCACGGCTAGGAGGAGGCCATGTCGCCGAGTTGAGGTACGATGGCGGAGCCTTTATTGCCCCCTTGACAAAGCACAAAGGGGTCATCGATAAAACTAATGTTCCCCGCAAAATTGCTTTTAAATTTAACAGGCTTCTGCAGTAGTAAATAAGATATCAAATAAAAAATGTCAAAAGTGGATTCAATAGCGATTGCCAAACTGCATTTTCTGTTTGTTTGGCTTCAATTTTCGACGGCAACACATTGACTGACGCCTAATTTTGAAGTAAAAGTAAAGTTGTACTTCCATTGGCCAACTTTCTACCCTTCTACGACGGGTGATGTTTAAAAAATTTCATATTCTACCTCTGATGAAAAGAGTCGTCATTAGCATTTGTTTATCCTCAAACCTTAAGAAGTATGCCAGCAAGAGCGAATGGATTTGGGTGAGTTTTTAAATGAAATTTCTTTGTTTGAAACGACGATGCTACAATGGCGGATTATTATAACTCCTATCGGAAATTAGGTTCCACGACTTCCTTTCATATTGCAACTTGTTCTGCTGTTGAAAAACAATAGAATGCCAGTCGAACTAAGACCTAACACATAAGTTCACATTTAACAAGTATTTTTTAGATATTGAGAATAGTGTTTACTGCTTAGCTCCCATTCGTAAAACCCTTTTTCGCCTCTAGGTCTGCTACCTTGACACCAGAGGAGACCTTCAATATTATTCCACTGCAATTACCTTGTATGGTGATTTTTGTGTCTTGAGATTTAATTAGGAATCCAAAAGTGCCTAAGACACCTCATCCGAATAAGAATTTGACTAAAACTTGGCGTCGGATCCACCTGCTTGCCTATGAACCACAACTTAAGCGTCTTCTCACTGATTGGTGCACTGCATTCCCTTGCTCGTCCAATCCACAGCAAGTCCTCGTTGTCATGGGGAGGTGTAGTGAAGCATTCATTCAATCGCGTTTTCTCCCCACTTTCAAATGGAGACCAGAGAGCCCACAACCTCAGGCGCCTTCGAGCAATCGAGTCTGTTTCAGTCGGAGTCGGTGGCTCTCTTCCTAGTCGTGGGCTATTTTATCCTAATGAGTAGTATAGGTGTGCTCTCCTGGTGCCGGACGCGCAAACGGGTGCGAGATTTTATGGAACAGCGGCGCATGAGGCGGCCCCAGCGGTTCGAGCATGATAACCAGGTGTTGAAAATCAGGTATTGCGGCAGCAACAGCTGTGAGTCGCCCGGATGAAAGGCCTTTGCCACTCATTGTCTGTTTGACGCACACATATTTGGTTAATTCTTGTCAGTGAAATATAACAATGGTAGTAGTTAGCATTTGTTCTCCCGTAAAGCAAGTTATGGGAGAAAATTAAACATTGTTAGAATTGTTTTGCACATTTATTTTGCAAAAATATTAGACGCGTTAATTATCTCCCGACTTTCCACCTTTTAAGTCTTAAAAATGAAAGAGTAAAAGTAAGTTAGTAAATACTTTTGGTACTGGGACACTGCGCTACCTTACCAACTTCATCAGTAGGCCTAACATAAAGTTCATATGTCTTGCTTTTTTTCAATTCGTAGTTATTTTGGGAGTAGTTAATTCATGCATATTTTTCTCATTTTGTCACTAAGGCTCAGTTTAAAATACATTTAAAATCAGCACAATTTTTAAGTAGATATTATCGTGTATGTGACCAAGGGTACTCCTTGCAAACTGCTTCCGACAAATTTTAACGGAAAATTTTCGTTCTCAAGGTTATAATATGCTCATTACTTATTTCTGTAAAGTTTCCTGAAATTGTAAAGTAAAGGGGAGCTCTAATTCCTTAAATTGTTTACAATTTCGCCTTTAGAATTGTAACTTCGCTATGCGGTAGAATTCGCAAATCCTTATCTTGAACGATTCTTCATCATTATTTGAATTCTACGGTCTCTACAAACATATCACTTCATGGATTGGGCAAAAGGCTGTTAACATTCTGCTTCGATTTGCCCAAAATATAAAAGAATAATAAATTATAGCATAGGTGGCTTGCAAAAAGATGGTGTCTTTTTACCCAAGAACTACTCTCCGAAGAACACGTTGGTAAACCAACCACTTTTTTTTGCTACGTGGCCTAACAGCTATTCATTATCAGACAATTAATAGTACATAAATCAAACTTTAATGGCCAGGTAGTGAAACGTCCACTGCTCTCCTGTGTATTTGTCAAACCATACTGGCATTCTAGGCAATGCAACTTCTCCCACGCTGAAGGCGACGCCAAATTAAGGTAACTGAAGCAGATCATTTGTTTCTGAAATCGACCGGACAGTTGAGGTAGTCAAAATTTGAAGATCGAGAATTCATGAAAAACTGGCTTGTTTATTATACCAGATTATAAAGTAACTTTTTTTTCATTTTAATTCTGTGTGGTTTAATTCATCATTTAATGCAAAATGTCGGTGGATATGAAGGCTGATTCAAACACCTCCTTTGAAATTCAACATAAGACGTTCGAACATTAGTAAATACTTCTTGATAAAAATGGATGGTCAGAGTTGATTAAATCTTGCAGAGGTGGTGCCATTTGATACGAGTTATTTGCTACTTTAATGACGGATCTCTGAATACCTCCGAAATTTCTCCCACGCTCTTCCCGTGAGGCAAATATGTCAATTCCTTGGTGCACCTTGTTTCGAGGCTGGAATTAGAAGCATACCTGATAAGAATGGCGCGTTTAAGACTCCATTTACATTTCTAAATTGGAGCTTTAAATGCGACAGTCCCGGCCAATTGGTACCATTAGAGCTGAAGCAAGGCCAAATAACTTGGACTGACAGTAACGTTGACGAAGGGCGTCGCCTGCGCGCCTTAAGTCGTTTTCAGCACAGGAAATGTCGCTCGACTTGCGATGCGTCCCACGAGCAAGCCCAACAGTTCGCTTAGGCCCTCCTGTTGAATTTGATCGAGTCTTCAACCGGACGCCAAATATTGACCGCCCATCCAGAGGCCATTATGCGGTGGTTGTAGTGGTGGCTACCAAATGTGAGCAGATGATCCGTGTAAGCCATTAGGCAAACAAAGTTGTGTATCACCATTTTATTTCTTGTAAAAAAGAGGAGACGAGTATCGAAAGATAGATACAAAAGCATCATTCACGGTTCCTCCTCGTTCAGTATCGTGCTGGCATTCAATCCTCCACTCCCATCTACTAATCCGCTCCCTTCATCAGAAGTGAGAACTGAGTTGAGCAAATTGGCAAGCATCCCACCGCCTACACTCTTCAAACTGCTCACATTGTCAAACAAGGCAGCGAGGGGGTCACTATTAGACTTCGCGGCTGGAGGACTTTCAGTGGGAGACGGGAGGAACGGATTTTGCCCACTGAGTGACGCAAAGTAGACCTTGGCGTTATTCGCCATTGCCCGGTAGCGTTCTAGCTCCAAATACCGCGGTGTCAAGCGCAGCGCATCGGCCTCTGCCTGTCTTGAGGCTCGGTAGAACTCGGCATCTGCATCTGCACGTGCCCTTGACGCTCGAATGCCATCCTCGATGGCAGCGATTGCTTGCTCGTTCTCCTTCGCCGACAATCGCATGCGCCACTCAATGGCTGCCACCTCTGCGGCCTGTTCCGCTTCTGAATTTTGAAGCATACACTCTGCTTAGAAGATGCTAATTTTACTTTCGTTAAATTGCATACAAATTATCTAATCACATACGTGAATTCCTGTGCATTTTACAGAAAATTGCGGACAAATATCCTTAAATGATATCCTAGAATCAGTCAATTTAATCTATAGCCCTCAAAGTCTACCAAAACAGGTACAAGAAAGTAGCATATGTCGTTCGATGGAAATTAAACCGGAAGTCAAGTTTGTCCATGTAAACAAACGATAATATCGACAGGATGACAACGTGGCAGATGCGGGTCTTAGAGAGCGGCTAAATCATACACAAATTGCAAATTTTGAGATGCCAATAAGATTCACTACACAGATTTTTCGCCAATCCCGTGGCTTGTGAGTCAAGTTTTCCTTTACTATCTCCGTTATTGTTTTTAGTAAATGTACCTAATTGTCAAGACATCTTCATTTTGAAAATAGGCCTTGGAGATTGTCACATTGTACGAGGTCGTCGGTACTCATTAAACTGATAAGCAACTGGTTCAAGGGGTTAATAAAATAACCAAGACCCCATTGCGACGCATTAAGACTATGCAACAAATATTAAGCATGGAAGGACTCCTTTACAAATAGTTAACACAGAACCGGCCAAAATGAGAGAGCGATGCAAGTGGTGCCTCTAGGCGGATAAACTCAAGTTAAGTGTAATCTCACTGAGGACAAACGACACCACTTGAAGGACTCTTGGAAGGTAATTACTGCAGGTTTTCGACAAAGGAGTTAAGCTAGGAAAAACGACAGTCAAAGGCGCACGTCGACTAGTTTGAAGATGATAAAACAATAAAACTGAAGACAACGCGGTCCTGCCGGAGATCTCCATTCTGCAAAGCCAAACACACAGATGCGCTACAATGAACACCGCTGATGCAGTCCATCGTCAAGAGAGTACAAATGGACAGGCGATTCCGTTGTGGAGCCAAGGCAGTGGGACTACTGACGGCACAACAAATAGGGAAAGTAGGCTTTCTCTTCTGACTGCCAACTTTGTTTTGCAAATGAGTCAGCTACTTGGGAGCCCCGCACTGTCACAATGGATAGGTATAAGCCAATCCAGGTTATGGTGCAAGCGAACATAATTTAAAACCTGTGCCTCTTGGAGTCAGCAGATATTGAACTAGTTAATTGTTTCAGCAATGCTAAACGAAATGGACGTTTTTTGTATGCATTAAACTAGCACTGAGAAACAAGGTTTGGCATTCAACGCCCTCACGACATAGACCATTTGTTACCTATAATGCACTAGGATAAACGTTTCACGACCATGGCAATTGTTCGGCGAAAGGTTAAGTAGAACTAGAGCTCCAAATGCAGTCTGACGAAAAGATACTGTTGGAGTTGGTTTGGTCGTCCATCACTAGCATCCTCTACTCTGACTTCACAAGAACTTGTCAATCGATAACAGTGAACGAATGTCAACCGGAAGTAACCAGACGGCAAGTCAAAAGAGGATACATCAAAGCAGTCTATTTTGGTCATTTGAGGAAAGACAAAACGAGCCTTAAGAAACAACCCTCACTCAAGTAATAGAAACATGAATTGGAAGCTGCCCGTCATTTAACAAGCTCAGCAGACTACCTTGTACCGCAACTCTCAAGCAGTGAAAAAAATCTGACACGTAGTTAAAATCGTTTTCTGCCATTTTCGCACCGCCCGTTCGTCCCTCGAACGTTTTCGCCATGGGTCAGGTCAAAAAAATTCGTGAAACGATAAAAGATGCCATCAATAAATTAAAGGCAATAGTTCGTAAAAAGAAACAGAGAATTTCATGTTCTATAATCGGAAAAGCCATGCTGCAAAATGTAAGCAAGGATAACTGAAAATTGTGAAAGAAGGGAAATTTTGGGGGTAAATCAAGCGCTTAAATGTTAAAGAAAGGCAAGTGATGATGATTAAAACCGCACTAAGCTCAGCATTCCTGCCGATAACTAGAACTACCTCAACATACTTACATTAGTCAAGAAAAGCAAAAAAATCGCGAAGCAAAAAGCGCATATTCTGTCAAATGAATTGCGATGAATTGATTTGACATAGAAAATCCTTACGCACCAATGACAGCTCTTCGACGCTCTGTTTCGGCTTCCTTCTCTACAACACGCTGGCGCTGCTCGGCGATCAGTAGCTTCGTCTTCTCAGCCTCCATGGACTCGTAGTTGCGTCGGATGTTCTCGGGGATCTTGGGTTTGGTTACACGCACCGCCTGAATGAAGAGGCCAGGCGCCATCACGTTGAGATCCTCCTGAAGTGCTTTCTTTAGGTTTTCGTCAATCTGGTCTATGCGGATTAAAGAGGAAATGGGGAAATATAGAGGAGGTAGTTTACACCACTATCAACGGAAGTACTTGCCTTCGATTCGGAAATTCACAATTTAGTGGCCTGATCGGCAGTGAAACCGGTGCGACTCCGAAAGAAAGCCTGCTTAACTAGTAATTGTGGCTTTTAGTGAATTGACGCGCGAGGCGATGCGAAGTCTATAAGAGTCCCGTTTTCAATCCGTTGTTAGGCCATATCTCGAGTGAAGAGAACATCCCTTCTAATTTCAGAATTAATGATAAGGAAGTGATGCGTTTGACAGCCTCCTACTCTATTTTTTTACCCGAGCGTTATCTAAGAGTGCAAAAATATCTCAGCCTTCTAGTCAGACACTGAGCAAGGGCCTCAAATTGCACATTTATTCATTGTTAACATTGCAATGGGTACTTATATAAGCATCTAATCTATCAAGCTGAGACCTGAGCACAATCAGTCCAAGACTCCAATGATGTTGTTTGAGTTCCCAACCCTCCAACGCTTTAATTTTATCATACCAAGACGACGGCGTCCATCAAACCATTGAAAGTGAATAAATGAACTTCCTCACGTCAACCACAACAGCTTTCGTAACCCGAAAAATAGATGCAAATGTACAAGTTCATTGAAACCAGTGGGAGAAAAATAAGCTTATTATCTAATATTAATTTTGACAAACGGCGAATAAATCGATCCACCTAAATATTGCTCCACAAGATGTGGAGACAACATAACCTTTTGAACCATTCTTATCGGTCAAATATGTCAAAAAATAGGTGTTCAGTTGATAGTGTGTCCTTGCCAGATTTCAAATAATTCACTTGTAAGATAAGATTCCGCAAGCTATCACCATTTTCGTAAAAATAAATGCAATTGCCAGATTTCGCAAAATCAAACTATGTATAGTAATGTTATGGATTATTATGAATAACAACTCATAAGTACTCCCATGAGAGGGCTACTAAGCTAGATAAAACGGCAATGCTATACAATTCTACTGTTCTTTTTCAAAAATTATGCGAATTCGCATCACAGCAACTCACCAAAGAGGTCGATATACACCTCCTGAAGGGTGTGACTGCTGCAAAACTGGTTCAGCTCGTGATGAACCTTGTTGTAGATTAGAGTTTTATCATATTCAGCACTGTAGTTCTTCACTATTTCGTAGGCTTTAAAATGCAATTCGGTAGTCAAAAAACATCAGACCATGGTATGTTAGACAACAATTAGGAATTTTTAACCAGCGTACCGCTTTCCGCTGAAAGCAAATTAACCACCTCAATTCTGTCAAAGTAGATTACAACACCACCACTTAAACCAGGGCAAGAGTTATGAAAGCAAAAACAAACCTCGTTCCACAGGGTACGTTTTTGACCTCATCAGTTTGAAGAGTGGTCTAAATAAAATGCGTCAAAATAAAACAATGCCATTGCGGAGTTCCAATGGAAGTTTCAACCACTTTTGCTAACAGCGGCCAGTAAAGTCACTAATGAACTGATATGGTATACCAGAAGATCGATCAATGAACCAAGAGATACAAAAACAAAGTAGAAGTACAGCAAGTAAATAAATTACAAATCATCAAAAGTATTTCCCAAGAGATGCGTACTTCAACAACAGTAAGTGGTGACGAATAGAATATAGGTATAATAAAGCCATAAACTATACCTGAACAGCCTTAAAGGTGGTAATGAGTGGAATCATGAGATGAAAGCCAGGTGGACTTGTCTCTTTTAACAGGGCGCCGCCACGATAATAGACACCAACGTGCCCTTCTTCAATTTTGTGGATTGAGGCAGAAAGTATAAGCACCCAAGTTATCAATGCGAGCGTAAGATACGAAAAGGCCACATGAGGATTTGACATCGCAACTAAATAAATGATGCAAAATATTAGCAAAATAACATTTTACCGCATTTTTCTCGAAGCAGATGACAGAAACACTTAAAAAATAGTTGCTTTAGTGGTAATATTATTATTACGAGGTACGAACTTGAAGTGATGAATACTCACATCATGAACACGGGCTGCCGGCCGAACACAGTTTTGCTTAGTGCACGGGCAACGAGGCGATTTAAAACTATAGGTTATTATTTATTATTAACATCTTTTATTATTTGTTTGATCATTTGCATATATATTACTACTTAAAATACGGCAGCACAGCCTGCAACGAACACGTAGTAGGTCTTGAAAACTCGTGGCAACTATGTGGTTTGTTAAAAAACCCTTCGATAGTTTTTGTAGGTGGAAGGCAGTTGGATATTCAGCACTGATAACACTTTATTCTGTTTTTACTATTTTCACTATAAGGCTTCAAAAGAAGTACTTACTTATGAAAGCCTAAGCACCCCTACTATTTTAAATGCCTTTCACGGTTTTAATGAATCACACTTTTCGTAATATCGTCCTTCAGGAAAACAGTATGCCTAATACTGGCGAACATCAATTCTGCCAAAATAAAATTTCATGAGATAGAGTAAATTAATAACTACAAAATGCAGCTTTTCAAGTCTTTAATTAGGACAAAAGAGGTCTTAATACCAGAGCATAATAATGCCTTGAAGAAGAACAGAAGGGTGAAGGGGCCTCTGGCGTGATCTAGAGCCCACGCCACCCGGCAGAAGTACAAAGGACGAAATATAGGCGCCCGTTAGGCCAAAATAAAGGGTTCAGTGCACCCCCTTCCCCTTTTGAACAACGCTAGTTTCCAATATCGGTAATAACAAGGTAATAAGTGCCGTGAAGAACCATCTACGGTCCAACCGCGCCAGCCACCGTATTTGCTTCCAAGTGTGAGGATACTCGACCGCAATGCCACTGATACCTCTTGGCAATTCAACTGGATTTGGAGTTACATTCCTTTTGGTATCGTGTTGGGGAAGGGGGGATGTCCAGTCCATTGCGTTTGTCCGTCTCCAGTTGTGAGGACACTGGCCTCAAAGCAGTCATTCAATAAGGGATGGGTTTTTTTGTATTTTCATGAAGGGAAGCCTTTGCATCAATTCCCCCTCGTCAGTACGTTCTCAATTCAGCGCTGCTCAGCCATGCCATATCTCTCTGTGTCCCATTCAGCTAGTAATGAGATGGAGAAGGTATCGCTTGTTCACCTTATTGACACCTTCACGCAAGTACCGTATACAGCTCCGTAACGAACTTCCCAGGACAGCTCAAGGCTAGTGTTGCTTCACTTGTTAACATTATTCCTGCAGAGTAAGGGACTAGGGAAGATACCAAATGTAGACATCATTTCCAACCCTTCCATTGGGTTTCGCTACAGACTCTCCCATCTGCAGAACATACACTTCTTCCCTCATAATAATGTATGGCCTTTGGTAATAGAAATCGGGTTCAGTTTCGGCTGCCACCGATATAGCTTCCCAATCCGTCCTGGAGACGAAATAAGCCATAATACTACGACAGAAAGTGTGCTACCACCGTACAGAAGGGCTGAAGGGACTATCGGCATGGGTCAGAGGCTATGCCGATCAGCGGAAGTACAAAGACCACGACGTAAGTGCCCACGGAACCGAAACACACTCAAACAACTCAGTGAAGCATTACACCAAACACTAAGGCTCTTGCAGACCTTTTGAAGTTGTGATCCTGACGCCATATTCACCGAAATCGCACTTTACAACTTATTTCTCATAGGTGAGGTTCCACAGCGCTCCCACCACTTAACTAGATCGCAGATGTAAGACTATGCTGTAGCGCTCTAAGTGTTTGTTGAGGTTATAATGATCAAAAGTAGTACGAAGAACAAATACTAATAAACTACAGAAAAACTGGAGGGTGACTAGCACAGTCCAAAGGTCGTCCCTCAAAGCGGAATACAACCAGTGCAGACTGAAGCAACTGCGAAACCACAGACAAAATACCCAAACTCTTCAACACATCCATGGACAGGCAGCTACCTTCATTGGCCAAGTCATCGTACAACTGACATACAACGACCCATCGCCTTGTTCAAGCTATCCACCTGACGAGAAAAAAGACCGGGAGCAGAGGCGTCTACTGCGACACAGACACAAAACAACGCACTGCTAACACCATCTATTCACACCCCAGAAAAGGATTAAAAGCACTAGCAGAGAGGGTGAAAGGAGTGGCAGATGAAAGAGCACCCAGATTGTTTCAAAACAAGAGAGTTTAAAAGTGCTGCGTCATTTCTTGTGTTGACGCGGAGACTCCTCCAGAGACGTAGAGAGACATTCAAACATTTCAGGAAGGGCTGCGTAGTCGCCTCTTAGACGAGACGACGATAAAGGCAATGCGGGAGTCTCACGTGATGTAGTGCCCACCTTCGCTTTGATCACATTAGCAAGTGCTACTGGAGCAACCATACCGGCGTCCTTGAATTAGACAATTGTTCAAGAGCAAGTGACAGTGAAGTAACAACTCAGGTAAACATGCATCAACTCTTAAATAGAATTACAAAACTGATAACGAAAGACAAAACCGAAGTCTAAGAAGGGTTTTGAAAGTGTTAAGAAAAATATCTCAACATGGAAAATCCCTACCAAGTAGATTTTTTTCAACTTCCCAACGGCCCATATGATGAGCTGATGGTTCTCGCGTTTGCTGTCGAAACTACCACCACCGCTACCACCCCCTCCAACACGAGCGACCGCATTTGGCGGCGGTAGGCTGTACTGATGCGATACGGCAGCGTTGCTGCTCTCCTCAAGCAAGGCAGCTAGAGTCTTTTCCGTCAACTTGCCAGAGAGGCTTGAGGCGGCCTTGAAAGGACAAAAAGTTGAAGTTACCTACACAAGTACAGGGAACTATATGATTGCCCTAAAAGCCGGAATGATAGAAAAGGGTGGGATGGACGACAAAAATCGTAAAACCCAGTGAGTGGCATTTAATCTGTACACTTGCATTCATCTAATCCAGAACAAAGGTGACGTCTAGACTAGCAAAGGGCCACGAAAAAATTTTCCCTAGGGTTTTCGCGCTTTCAAAAGTTGGACGGGAGGAATGCGAACGAATTTCCCTAGCTACCATCAGTACCGGGGATGAGTAAGAGCAAAACCACAACCGTAATATCCCAAGTGAATCAAAAACAGTGAAAAACACAACCCAACATCGCTCGTAAAACGTCGAACCATACAGCCATGGAAAATCCGTAATTTAAGTAGGAGAAAGGAGAGCCTGAGAGGGTTATTTTCTTATTGCAGTGAATTGAGATACAGTTTAGCAGGGGAATGCAAAAAAGGAACACTTAGTCTATCATCAAAAAGTCGGATTTATAACCCTAACTGAGAAGAGGTCAAGAGGGCCAATATCGACACGTCAGATATGACAAAGAAGGCGTTAGGAAACAGAAAATCGGTTGATACGTGAATTTGGAAGTCTCCTAAATCCGCCTTCGCTTCGATTCATGAATTACGAAGCAAACATAATCCCCACCACGATATATGATCGAGCCAAACTTTCAATGGATTAGTTTTCAAAGCCGCAAAACAAACCAAACAATGGGGCAAATTTATATTCGTGTTATGCATTTTAAGAGTTAATGGTAACAATGCTCAGAGATGCAATTCAATGACTTCGATTAGGAGTAGACAAGGAAGAATAGAAGGGAGGGGGACCAAGATCTAATCAACAATTGAAGTTTTACTCTGTCAGAAAAATAGTGGTATCAAAAGCGAAGTACGTCAGGTCAATAATAAAAACTGCCAGTAACAAAACATTTCCATCTGCGTGAAAAACTAGCCAACTAATCAATGATGGATTGCTCCAATTCAATCGGATAGAGCTCACCAGAATCAAACCGTAGAGAGCTCGGATGTTCAATGGATTAATTCGGCAGGCTTGAGCGAAGTAGGCTCGTGCTAATTCCAGATTTTCAACGCCCCCTTCGGAGTACTTAATCTTGGATTGGAAGAAAAATACCAAATGGGGAGGAAGAATGCACATATAGTTCACATAATTATCCCTAAAAATGATCTATTATAAGGGACAGGTCCCTCCGAAATGGTTTCAGTCTAGCTGAACCCACAGTCACACAATCATCATTCACTAAAGAGTAACGTACCTCAGCAAGGCGTTCGTGAAGCAGGTGATTGTGGGGATTAGCAAGAATCACCTCTTCCATACAAAATGCAGCGTGCTTATAGTCCCCCTGGGCTAGGTACAAATCACTCAGCTCACCCCACGCCTCCACATCAGCCATGAATCTAAAATATCGGACCAAAGCAGTGTGAAGTGATGTCGATGATACTACATGAAGATTTAACAAAACATGGATATTAAATGACCTTATTAGTGGTGCAAAACTCATGCGCTATTAGTAAGAACGCACATCTTGAGATATTTGTTTAACTCATCAATTGCGTTGTTAATACAACCTTGAGCCTTGAAAATCGTGATCAGACGCTTGCGAGCAATCTAAAATTGCAAAAAAGTCTGAACGGTCATTCAGCCCCCTAAGATAGGCTAAATCAACTGATCCGTAAGCAGCTAAGAGGTCATATTACAAAAACTAAATAAAGACCTACAACATCCGTTGTTTCTTTGTCGAGGATTTGTTTGTAGATATTGCGGGCGTCATCGATTCTAAAATTGGTGTAACAGGGATGGAAGCCGTTGAAGGAGCAAATATAGTTGTTGACTTACTTATTCGAAGCCTCTAAGTACATTCCGTAGAGACGTTTAACGCGGGAACTCTCTGGAAAACGCTTTCGTAGGTGATTCAGACAAACCTGCACAACAATGCACGAAAAAATAAACCGAAATATCAAGATAATAAATAATGGTCAATGGAATACTTTTACCCAAGGTTAGCCTTTGGAAACAAATTTTATTGTAATTACTGAAAAAAATCACCTGTGCAAGATCCAAATTGCCGACGTCTAAAGCGGCGATTAGGACTTGTTCCAAAATTACCCATTCTAAAATGAACAACCGATAAATAGTTTCAGAAGAACGAAGCCCCAATGAGAAGCATTCTAAACCAACTTTCGTGACCAAGTCTGTAGATTTTTGGTTCGACATCAGAAACCCATAGACGCACAACTGTCGCACTTTTACGTAGGTTGTTCTCACGAATCTCGCGGAGTTCCAAAAGAGCCTCTAAATGCACAAGGAAAGCTCTTGGCAAACAAATGTTTAGGTTGATTGTACAAGAGCGGTTATTGAGGGAAAGAAGTTGGGATGTAAAGTGTTCAGTGCCCTGACCACTAAGCAAAGCAACGAACCAGTCTGGTGAACTTAACTAAACTCTAAGCTGTTAAGCTAAAGGCAGAAAAGCGCCGAAAAGTGGATTCATTTTTGCCCTAAAGCAATTACAAATGTGTATTAGCACAAAAAAACATACCGCATGTTTACATTCATGTAAAGGTAGTAAATAGGTGTCTCCATAGACTATTATGCACCAACTTTAGGGTTAAACGAAAAAAAGAAAACACACATTTTTATACAATTCCCCATAGTACTCACCATTCATCGTAAGCACATGCGACAGGCAAACGACGGAGTTCAGACCAATGAAAAACCGAGCAGCAAAGAGCACTAAATTCTTACAATAGTTACCAAAATATTCATGATTAGAATTATTCAATAACTTACATGACTTTTGCAAGAAAATACGATAACAATTCTTGCTGATTGTGTCTAGGACATTTTGACATCGAGCCTGTATAAGCTAAGGCCTACTTTTGGCTGCCATAAGCCGACTGTGGAGTTGTGGAATTTAGCCTACGCGCGCTGACCTGAAGGCCTCCGTGATGTCTCGTCAGCAGGCGAAGGCTCCTGAGCCAGTTCGGATGGTATGAGAGCTACTTTGCTACCAATGCTTGTGCTTATCAAATTTGGTGAATCTCCATAAGACTCGTTTTATGCATCATTATTTAATCTTGCTGAGTGCTAGTTTAAAGTGTCGCAATCCGTTTCTTTTTTAGAACACCGAGCTATTTACCCTCACGTATGGCTCTCTGGTAGCTCAAATAGTTAAGGATTTCGAATCGGATGATGCGATAAATGAACAGCTGGATAATATGTTGGTTTTTCTCTCATCCTCTTTATTTCCAGTGGCTTCAATATTGGTCAGAAGTTGGCCGAAGACTTTGTCGCCAAGGGCAACCCGGGTAGATGCGCAGATTTCAGAGAAACTGCCAACCAACTAGTAAACGGGTTTAAGCACTTCCTTGGAATTTCTCCCTCTGTGAGCAAATTTAGCTCCGCTGGAGACGAATTTTCGCTCCTTCTGGATTCGAATCCTCTCACGGAGTTTGTCGATCTCCCTTCTGAACACCCAAAGCTTCTCTACTGTAACGTTCTTGCTGGTGCAATTCGCGGTGCTTTGCACAGCGTATGTTTGTTCGTTTCAACTTCCTTCTAGTTACTCTCTTGTTCAGTGTTCAATTTTTTTTAAAGATGCAATTAGAGGTTGATGCAAGAATTGTTCTCGATCAACTTCGTGGCGACAAACACACCGAAATCCGTGTTAAATTTATTCGTCGAATTAAGGAGGTCTTTGCGGGAGAAGACTAACTCCTTACCCTGCTTCTTCTTCCCATTTTTCCTATCCTTCACTTATCCTCTCAATAAATCGCTCTGTTCCACTTTGTTCCCTTGTTACTTCTCAGGTGTGGTAACCCGACTTGGAATACCTGTGGTATGGGCT
>NW_020170530.1:7384-44253 GCF_000524195.1 Echinococcus granulosus | reverse complement strand
CGTTCTGAATGACTTAAACCGCTACGTCACCTAGATGTCTTCCTCCACGGGGCCATCCTCTATTGGAACGAATATATCGGAGGCTTGGTTGATCAAGGCACTACGACTTCTGCATTCACAAAAGGCGGAGGATACTGCACGTTTGCGCAAGTTATACAAAGATACATGTGAAAATGAGGCAGCCGTTGCTCGTATAACTCTTGCGGAGGCTCTTCGGATGGAGCCTTCAGGACTCAAGGAGGAGAACAGTTCCGGTAGCGAGGTAATTTTCCAGATGCTTTTTCTCTTACTAACATATCTAATTTTGTCTTTCAGCGTGGAGTTGTGCGTCCGCGCATTTCAGCTCAAGGTCCTTTGTTGACATCGGAGTCAGCCCAAGGCGATGGTGGAGCCTCTAAATCATCCAAATCGACTAATTTCTTCGATGTGACGGCTTCCACTTCCTCTGCTCACGTTTCAACAATTTCATCGAAAAATCAGAGTCCCTCAAGCACTACAAATGGTAAATTGGTGTTATAAATCTGTTACATTGAACATCATTATTTTTCTTAAGGAAAATTTCTGGTGTGACTAAAAGAACCCCATCTATATCATGTCCCCGTAAGTAACGTAAGAACCCAAGGAGTTTTTTTCCGTAGTGCCTCTCATTCCGGTGGTGGTGTGCCAGGGCAAGACTATAATCGCGGAGCAGCCCTCACCAGTCGTTAGTGGCAGTGGGAATGGAGGTGAAGCCAATTCCCCACCTGTCGGCATGGAGGTGATGGAGGACCTTGTGGCAGATCTCATGTGCTGCGTGTGTGGTCGTATGACTGCGGCTGCAGATCATGATGTCAACGAAGCTTTTCCCACTTCCATCGAGAATCCTGTCACCAACAACGTGCTTGTGGAGTGTACGCGGTGTCGTGGCCTCTATCATAAACTCTGTCACTCGCCGCCCCTTCTCACTGCTCGAGTGCCAACCGGTTGGCTCTGCTCCAGGTGCACTGACCCTTCTTCCCTTTACAAAAGTCGTTTGTCTACTTCGTCTTCTTCTGATCCCGCTCTCGGCTCAAAAAAATCCAAAAGTTAATCTGTCACCCAGTCTTTTCGTCCTGCTTCACAGTCTCATTATATAATTGATTTGCTGTAGTCACTGCTGAGGAAGTGATGTGTTTGAATCTCATGCTTTACTTTCTGCCCCGAATAGAGCTGATCTACTAGTGAAGAAATGTGCTCTCCAATCGGGATTGGTGAACCCGAATTAAGATGCGCCAGAGGTGTTTCTCATAACCTGGTGTTAGTTTGACGTCTGGAATGCGTGTCAGTAGTTTGGTCAATTGGGGTTATTTCTTTCAGGTGCAGCTCTGGTCTAAAAGCTTTGTGGCGCTGTGCGCAGTTCGGTGCTGTGTTGTGGAAGCGTTTGTTTACTAATATGGACTTTCATCCTCCAATTTAATGGGCAAGTGCCGGACACCTTCGATTGCTGAGCTCATTTATAGTCGATTGGTGAAAAGGGATGCCCCTGAGATTATGGGTTCATAATGAGATGGAACCGTATTCACAGGAAAATAAGCGTTCCACTATTGTAGATTAGTGCATGATCCCGAAGTACCAACACGCAGCATCATTGTTACCATTTCATTTCAAGTAACCATTGCGAAGAAGGGGTACGTGCGCATTATTAAAGCGGAAATGACCTTGACGGGAGCCAATGATTTTGCTGTTTGCGTAAGCCGCATCTTTTGGGAATACGACAATTATTGTCAGTGTCACGGTTGTGCTAAATGGCATAATCACCCTTGCTTCTGGACAACCACTTTATGCTGAGCTGCGTTGAGTGAACCGTAAGGGAGGGAGAGTGAGGTGTGCATTGCCAAAATAAATAATCTAGATATCATTCGTGTGGCTCTCCGTGACTTCTCTGAAGATAAAAGAGGAAAAAGTACTCTAGTGGAATATGTATTGTCGACGTACAGCTGGGCTTAAGGATTACGGGTATGTCCCGGAGACCATGCAGCCAGGCGGAGCCCTATGTGGCCCGCTACCAAAAGCGAGAACTAAACAAGGAAAGCATTGCAATTTGTATCCTGATTGTAGAAATTCACCCAATAACCAAACAAAGAAACCTATTTCGGCGTTATTTTAGTTATTTTGACCTGTTTGCCGCAAATAATTGCATTACGATGATTCAATGTCTCACACATTCAAGGGGGATCCCATAAACGATTGAGTTAAAATAGGAGGCGAAGTCTGCGAAATGCTACATTATGGCTTACTTCACGCTTCGAGCTTCAAATTGCCTAGCTGTTCTATTACAATTTTAGTAGCTAAACACAAACCTTTTTGAAATATGTTAGGCCCTAGATACTTTCCAGAAGTTATGAAAAGTCATTTCTATGGCAGAGACTATTACTGACGTGCTGGATGGCTGAGAGGCCATTGACATGGTCTGGAGGAGACCATGACTGCGAGCATAAATACAGTTCATGGAGGTTTAATTGCGAGCCCAACCAACCGCATAGTGAAACAAAGACTTATAATAGCGTCAGTTTTGAAATGTTTTCACTGCTGTTCATCAACACGCAAAAGAAAAATCTGTAGTAGTTGATGACATAAAACAAATGGATCAAAAATCTAATAAAATTATTCGACAGAACTAGCCTTGTGGCGCCCCGAGACTTCCCTGAAGACAGAAGAGTGTATAATGCCTTAGTAGAACGTGCAATTTTGTTGTACAGTAGGTCCTGAGGATACTAGCATGGCCCAGAGGCCAGCATGAATGGCAGAGATGGAATTGCGGAGCCCCTAATCAGCCAGTTAACGAAACCGAGAATTGCTCGATTGTTTCTCCTCACCACCTTGATCTCACTTCAGTACGACTTGGCCATATTTATCTGGGCTCCATCCAGCCAGTAGAGAGGTGGATGAGGTTTCGCGTGTTCATTTATTTGACATCTTCAAGCATGTTTGATAGACAGCTTCGTAACGAACATCTCCAGATGGTTTACGGTTACGTCTAGTTGTTAATAGAACACGGAACTGGAGCAATTGCCAAAGGTAGCCGTCATTTTGGGACCTCCCGCCAGGAATCCGATCCGAAGCATGTGGACTAATTCCGACGCAATAAGATCTATCATCCATCAGTCGAAATCATGGTACACGTCCCTTGGGGTTGGGTTCGCTTTCTGCTGCTACCAATTTACGGCCCCGAGAATTTCCTGAGGACGGAAGAAGACACAATACTCTGGTTTAATGTGCATTATCGACGTATGGTAGGACTTCGGGCTATTGGTATGGCCGGAAAGCCAGTCCGTTCGGCGGATGCACAATGGCGGAGGCCCTAAATGCTCCGTCACCCATTATCGAAAGTTAAAAAACAATTAACGCATTTCAGACTCACAGGTGGATACTCATGAATCGACTAACCATCTTAATGTGAAGTCAGAATATAAAAAATTTAGATTATAAGGTTGCATTGTGTTGGAGAATGATATTGCAATAATGATCTCAGGATTCCTCTTCTCAACCTCTATTATCACACTCTTTGAGGAGAAAGCCTTAAATTAAATAATGATAAAAAAATAGTACAGGGAATTAAGCTTATAGGGAGTTGAAGTTCTATTCCAACTCCGAGGTCAACGGTGTCAGCGCAAACACGTGATTGGCGTGCTCTGGTAGCTTCTCATTTAGAAGTTGCCCCTTGGGTCATTTACAGGTCGAGCTCGAAAAATTCCTTAACCACCAACCAATCAGTGGCTTCCGGTGCACAGCTGGTCTCCATTTGGCAACAGCTCCTTCAGACACGTAATGATCGTGACCCTTGCCAGAGAACCTTGAAGGGGAAACTTGGAGCACACAAAAGATAAATCTCAGACGTTCTGGCTGGTGATGTGCGAGGATGTGAGACTACTCATATGGAAAACTTGAATCAAAGGAGGAGCTTCTCACCCTTAAAGGAGCGATTTCAGTGGGGTTGACAAGCGATAGATACAAATGAATGCCTAGTTCTTACTCCTTTTCATAAGTTATCCTCAAATACACTAGCCCTAGTGGGAAAGCTGACCCTTTTCTTCCTTAGGGAACATTGTCACCAAGCTAGGAAGAAATAAGAAAAAAATTACGACTAATTTCATTGACCAGATGATCTATCTAGCCCAGCAACTGCAGTTATTGTAACCGTTTGTTTTTCGTCATTGTTCTCTTGATGCTCAGGTGTTTTAGCACAGCCTTCGTGTGATTGGTTTGGCACCAATGACAAAAAGGCTTCAACATACCTCCTTACTGACTGATACCTGAGGCAAGACGATCTCCAGCTTCGTGTTGAAAAGCATCCAGCTGAAAAGATAGGTAGCCATTTGGATGAGTGCTTCAGTTCCAACCTTACTTCACAGTTGAATGGAACAATTTTTAATTTTCCAAGTGGGGCATTATAATGTTTTTATTTCAACCAACGTCAACACATCGGGGCACCTCGTGGGCGTGATGCCGTGAGGAACACACACACATACACACACGCATAGATGCCCAAGGCGAAATTAGCGTATAGCCACCTTCGCAAATACCGGTGGCATTCTCAAAGGCAGTCGATCAATGTAGCGCGAGTTCCGTGTCAACACGAAGGGCAATCTCACCATCGGTTGGCCCCCCTCATTTCCTAAGGTCAACCGCACTACCACTTGATAGGAGACGTCAATTATTCGACACTCTTGTCGATCTGCCACCAAATTCTGCTGCACGTACTGAGGCGCTTTACATTCCTGCTCCTTATTCTGCGGTTTTTCCTCAACTTCTGCGGGAGTTTGATCGACATTCTTTGATTTTCCTGGTGCCTTCGAGGCTTTGCCTCCCTTCGACTTACCCATCTTACTCCCCTCACCCTTACTGTCCGACTTTTTTGACTTCTTGGACGACTTTGACGCCTTACCGTCTTTTCCCTTCCCTTTACTACCTTTGCTACCCTTGCTTCCTTTGCTTTCTTTTTTTGACTTTGTCTTATCCCCTTCAGCAACTGGTGGCTGCTCTTCTACTTTGACCCAATCCTGTCGCACAATAACTGTGCTCTCAGCGAGGAATATTTTCTGATCTCGTGACATTCTTCCATCCATCACAAGGTTGTACTTTGTTGGGTCGTAGACGGGACGGAGATTAAAGGTATTTAACCAACCCTTGTTTTTCGGTCCCACGGGTAATCCCATCTCTCCAGCCTTTATAAAAGTCATTGCCAAGGGTATGCTGTTATCGTGTGGTATCTCCGAATGGAATTTGTAAGTTTGCTCCACGCACACCGTCAAAGCTACCACTGTGTGCCGAGCAGAATCATTGGAAATGGAGACGGTGACATCGATCTCCTCACCTTGGTAGTAGACGTCTTTACTTAGGGTTGCTGATAGTTTCAAAGTGCCTTGATCTTCCAGGCATGACCACCGATTATAATCAAGGCTGATGGAAGGTCTTTGAACTGAAGGTTTTGCAACTGGGACGATGGTGAACTTGTAAAAACCCATGGATACTTCATTTTCGGGTAGTGGTATGCAGAACTCCGTCATTCCAGAAAACGCTCGTACAGTCCAAAACAGACCCGTGTCCTGTTCCATGTAATAGGGGCGTGTAAGTAATACAGAATCGGGTTTTCCTGTAAGATCAAAGACAAATGGGGAAATATACCATCCCATAGGAAATTCTTCTTGAATTTTAGTCACCATATTTTGTGTAAAAGTGAGGTGGGGTGGCATGCGATTGAGGTTAAGTGGGTAGATGTAGTAGACATCTTTGTAGCAACGTGTCTTGCACCTTACCGAGGCTGGAAAAGGCGGTACTTTGGCATAATCACAGTAGACAAAGTCGGCAAACACTTCGACAAATATCTTTTCACCATTTTGACATAAACAGCAAGGGAAAGCTACAGCACCAACAAGGATGGCCCTTTCGTACTCCAACATGTCTGGCCTATCCTCTACTACAATCGGGTCATCGTACGACTTTTCTTTAGGTTGTTTATCATCTTTGTTTGAGCCTTTTGATCCCTTTGATTTGCCGCCACTGTTCTTTCCACCCTTTGTAGTCTTCTTCTCCTTGGATTTTTTTGAAGCTTTCGCCTTTGATTCTTTGGACCCTTTTGAACCCTTGGATTTTTTCGAAGCCTTGGATGTACCACTTTTGCTGCCACTGTCACCCTGTGGGTTCATGTCAGCAAATATTTCTGGCAGACGGTTCCACACCTCATAAATATGAATCTTTTGACAAAAGAGGGCTATATTTTTTGACCTTTTAGTGAACACCGCATCCACATCTTCATAGAGTTTCCTACCAAAAATGAGTTTCTCCAATTCTTCTGGTGAAAGAGAAGATTTTTCTTTTCCTTTCGAGCCTTTGGATCCCTTTTCCTTTCCGGAAACCTTGGAGCCCTTCGACTTTGTTCCACCCTTTGATCCCTTTTTAGAAGTGCCCTTACTCGGCATTTCAGTTTCTTCGGCTCAGACGGCTTCCAGTAGCGTGGACCCACGTGGTCGGTTGTTCGAGGGCGGGATCAATATCACGACGGTCTTAGCTACCTCGCCCAAACCACTCATGGTCTGCTTTGCCAAAGATCCTGCTGCGCTTATACACGCTTGAATGAAAGAATGGCGCCTTAGAAAAGTTGCCACTTAACAATTTCCCCATTAATGTATAAGTAAGGAAGGGGTACAAGTGCGATAAACGTCTAATGTTGTTCAAAGTGCCTCTTGAAAGGACCGCAAAAGTGACGAGAACAGTTTACTGCCACTGCTGCGGCATAGTAATTATACCGGGTCTAAAGTTTCCTCCTGAATGGTACTTGTGATTGGGGAAGGGAGGAGTGTGCTGTCCTCGTACTGCTGGAGAATGAACGATGCCCTTCAACTAGGCCATTGAGTATTCCCACAGCTAGTAGTAAGAACACTGGCCACTTTGCTATTACTTCAGTGCTGTCCAGCCGTATCTCTCTGTATGGATTCTATTCAGCAAGTAGAGAGCCAGAAGAGATATAGTCTGCTAACTTAAGTTGTATTTTTATAGGGTATTGTAGACATTTCTGTGGCCAACTTTGTCAGATAGCTCAAGGTTAGTGTCTGTTCAGTTGTTAATAGAGATCCTGCGGAACACAGGACTAAAGTGGTTACGAAGGGTAGACACTATATTCAACCCTTCCGCTAGAGTTCGACATAGATTCTTCTCATCAGTGGTAGATGCCCTTCTTCTGTCACATTAAAATTTTGTGTCAGCAATAGAAATAATGGTACCTGTCCTTAAGGATTGGGTTCGATTTCCACTGCCACCAGTACAGCGTCCGGATGCTTTAGAATCACACAGACTAAGTTTGCGGACTTGTTGGTTGTAAGCAGTGGGAGGACAGAATAAAGTTACCATCCTAAGGTCTGTTGGATTTGTTTGCGTTTAGCATGACCCCTAAAACAGGTTTAAGCATGTCACTTGTCAGTTGGTCCGAAGGGAGGGTGCGCTTAGATTCACCATAAATCAATTAAGACAGCGGCAAAGCCTACAATGGAGTGACAATGCCGCTCTTCAGCATTACAGGTTGAAGCTATCCTGCGAAACTAGAGCAGTACACTTTCTGTGACAATTCCTTCAGATTTCAAGACCATAGCGAATTGACTTTCACTCCATTGGCGTCTTCGAGTAGGAACCGTGGACAACTCCGCGGCGAACTTCTCCAGATGGTTCAAAACTGACATAGCCTCAATTACTAATAGCATTCCTGCAAAACATGAAACCAAGGTGGATGCCGAGGTTGGATCGGATTGGCCTGCCGCTGTCACCAATGGATCGCCCCCACTCTTTCCTTAAATCGTTAGAAGTCATAACACTAGAATGGAGTATAGACGCACAGAACGGCTGAGAGGCTGCTAGCATGGACCGGAGGCCATGCCACCTAACGGAAGTACAATCTGCGGAGGCTTAATGGTCCCCGAAATAGAGGGCAGAGTTGAACAAACTAATGAAGCACTACATGTCAGTAAGAATACTTGATACATATTACTTATCGCAGGTGAAAGGGGGCATGAGCCATCAGACTCAGTTTATCTTAGATAAAAGCCAAGACAATATCCCTAAGTCTGTACTAGAGACCTTTGCGACATGTCTAAATCACACAGGCTAAGATTGGGAACCTGTCAGTAGTAAGCAATGGAAGGATCAAATGAGGTTACCACCCTAAGGGCTGTTGACTTTGGCCACGTTCAGCATGACCTTTAAAGAGTTTCAGGGTATCGCTTGTCCTTCATTTCGCTACAGACTGGTTAAGACTACGGCATGACCTACAATGGAGTGACAATGCTGCTCTTCAGCACCACAGGTTGGATTCAAAAAATTTCAAAAATTCTTTGAAATTTCGAGCCCATACCGAACTTAGTCGCAAGTTGATTAGTGTGTTATACCTTAAATATTTATACAACTCTCCGTTTCATTAACAGGCCACTTGGGGTTCCAACACTGTACCTTTTCTGAATGGCCCGGCCTCCAAACTGTGCCGGTAGTCCTTAAGCCCTTCCATGCGTCGGTAGTACTTAATCGTTTCGAGTAATATGCCTCCCGTCGTTTTTCGGGATATCTCGCCGTGCTACAGATGCAACACTCTTTAAGTGATTTAGGCAGTATTAAGAGAATCTGCTTTCTAAAGACTACTCTTGCTAAAGATTTTATCTTAAGTAAACCCAGTGTACAAAGTAGTAGACTATCTCCACGGGACAGTCAAGTCGCCAATTAGATACAGTCAAAAAGTTAAATGCCCAAAGCAAATGTCCGTCTTCATTTTCCCAGATTACGTATCGATACGCTTCGCATTCATTCTAGTTTCTCCCCCTTTCGTCTATTTTAATACAGATGATTTAGCATTTGGTTTCATCCAAATTACGGTCAAATTACAACTAGTAAGTAGATCCTAGATATTGGAAATTGTTTCAAAACTAACATGTCAAGTCTATCAAGTGTTTCACGGCGAAGTCCTAGTGGCACTGATAAACCCAAAAAAACAAGCGAAGTGTTTACTAGGGATGGGATCAACAAAAACAAGTTTCCTTTCCATCGATTTAGACATTTTCAAGATGGCATGAAGCAGGCCCAAGAAGGAAGCAAATAGAATAAAGCAGGCAAGTTGAAAGCTGCGTAAGAGGTTGTGTTAACCTGCAGTACTTTCACTGTTTGTTTAACGCTTGATTTGTTAACGGGCCGTGTAGGAGCTCCGCCGTTGTACCGCCGCCAGGCGAACTGGTCTCCTAGCCATGCCGGTAGCCTCCAAGCCCCTACAGTACGTCGGCAGTGCATAAACTGCCTGCGTATTATATCTTCTTTCGGCTTAAAGGAAGTCTAGAGAAGCTGTGGAAAGCTAAGCCGATCGAAAAAGACAAATATTTTGATTTCTTATGCTGAATGCTAAGCATTAACCTCATAGTTAAAAGACATATTATGAGCAACTGACGATTTCTGACGTACTGGTTAAGGGTCGGTGTATAAGTACCCAAATATAATGCGTAACGGATTTATCAGGCCTCCAGAAAAGTGAATCATATCTATTAGGTCATCTCTTTCGGTTGCAATAATGGCCTAAGTTAGGCTAAGAAGCAAATCAAAAGTCGTCCATTAAAAAGGGCAATTTCATTGGTCTTACCCTATCCACTTACCACAGTTTTTCTAAGGTCACAGCCTTCCCACGAATTCATTTAAACAAGATTTCTCAGGGATTGGCAACTTCATATAAACACATGAAGGCTTAATCACACTGAGAGCTTTTTGTTGATGTAACGGCCCACATTGTCGGTCATTCCACAGCTCAATGGTTTGTCCGAAAGTCGTTTTCACTGTTCTCTTGGGTGCGCTTTGGCAGGTCTTTGGGGAATTCGTACTGCCGGAGCACTGCTACCGATTTGCACGGGGACCCTCGAGAGCACTTCGAAACTCTGCCAACAACGATGACGGGTTTGAGATTAGCGTTAGAAGATCTTATGATGGAGCCAGAGTTGGCGCATGGTTTGAGCCGGAGAAGGAATATCTGGTAACTCTGAAGAATGAGTTGCCTCTGGTAACCTTTGATGACTTTCTATTTTGGCTAACACCTACTGAACCACCGATGATGGACCCTTCGGACGGAAAATATGTAAGCTCGTGACTTGAAAACTATTTCGATTCGACTGACTCCCTCCTGACTATATTTAAAACGTCATTTTTCATATTAACTTCCCCTCCATCACTTTAGACTACAAGAGACTGCACTATGTCACCAGGCAAGTGTGTGGGATCATGGGTACACACACTCAACCGAATGGGATCTCGACTGCCTTGGCAAAATCGACGTCGTAATCGCCACGCCGGTCAAGTACTCACTCGCAACCGACCTGGATGCCGCGGCCTCGTGGTGGAGGGTTTACACAGCTTCAGTGGCAGGTATCCGCCACTCATTAGACAGATGGGCCGGATTGTGCTCCTTTGGCGTAGTCCAAATGCCAGCCGCCACAACTGCGTTACACTTCATGCCATGGTGCGTACACGCACATCAGTTCTGAAGGAAGTTGGTGAGTGCGTGGTTAAATTTCGCACTCATAGGCGTCCAGCATTTGAGCGGACGTGCCCTTTAAATAACATATTGTTTTATTTCATACAATATATAGGTGGTTTGATGAAGACACTTTGCCCCACTGAAATGCGTCCGATGGAGCCAGTGATCTCGAGAATACGTGAAAGTCTTGACGTTGACCGAAATGATCCTACAGTTTACCTCCAACCACCCTACGCAAATCCTATGCAAACGACACTTCGAGACAGCGTTCAACCAAAGGATTGTTGTTCATGCGGTACCGCCACCTACAGACTGACTTTCCAAGGTCTCTGGAACCGATCGACTCACCCTCAAGACTGGCCCACCAAAAATCCAAATCTCCTTCACTGGACGAACCTCATCGGCGCCAGTCATGCACCCAGCTTCCAGATTTATGCCATCGGACAAACGGCTAGTGCAGGAGTCCAGTCTGTCTGTGCATATGGAGACACTACGGTGCTCCGTGAAGCCCTCTCCTTGGCTGCTGCAAAGGCTGAAGGAGCTGCGGGAGTTCCAACTGGTAGTCAATCGGCTACAACCGACATCAGCCCCCTTCGAGCACTTATTTTCACCCCTGGTATGTGGGGTGAGGAGACGCTGATGGAGCGGCGTACAACGCTTTTCTCAGTAAACCGAACCCATCCACTCTTTTCGATGCTTACAATGCTGGGTCCGAGTCCTGACTGGTGTACGGGCATTTCCGGCCAGTCATTATGCAAGGCGGACTGTACGTGGGTGAGGAATATGACATTATATTTGCACCCCTGGGATGCAGGAATTAGAGAAGGAAATACGTATATGCCAAAGGAATCGGATAGGAAAGAGATTCCAGACCCAATTCGCTACATCGACGAGAGCTGGATGCCTGGAAATCCATTTAGGAAAAAGAAACCAATTGCGCTAGTAAAACTTGAGAGGGTTCTTCCAAAACACGACTGGGAGTGTACCAACAAGGATGCTGATGGAGTGCAGCTCTTTTTGATGGGTGGAGGCATTCGTGTGACGGGAAAGAAGCCGAGTGACGGCATGGATCCTGGAAAAAGAAAAGACCAAATGCACAGTGCATCAGCAACTCAACAGGTTAACCATCAAACTCAATTTTCGTACTTTGATGATCGGATGTAAATATTTTTAACACAGACTTGCACCATCCAGACTTTCAGGCTAAAATTTGACCAACCACACTTCTCATCTAGATTGTAACAGGCAAGGGGCGTGGTAAAAGTTCCAAGTCCGTTGGTTTCGGTGGTCCTGGTGCAAGCGGAACCCTTGGCACCAACAATCCCCTCTCGGACCCCAGTCTTGCACAAATGGCCACTTTCCTCTGCATCACGAGTGAATGGTCGGGCTGGTCTGCATGTTCAGTGACCTGTGGTGTTGGTACCAAAACGCGAACCCGTCAGCTTATTGCGAACAAGAAACCCGAGCTCTGTCAGCATGTTCCACTGGTGATGGAAGAGGTAGAAGTTTACTTATTCTGAGTGATATATGAGGAATTTTCATCATAATTCTTTTATGATTTGTTTTATAGTCTTGTGAGGGTCGAAAGCGAACATGCGACTACAGTGCGCCGTGCAGTTTTCTGCCATGGACCCTATGGTCTCCCTGCAGCGCTACTTGTGAACACCAAGTTGGTACGAGGAGCAGAACGCGGGCGTTGGCGAGACCTGAAGAGGCTGAACAGTGCAAACACCTGTGGGCTGGGAAGGAGGGAGGCATGGAGAGCGTTATGAAGGAGGTAGAAGAGTGCCGTATACCACCGGAGGCTTGCGAACCAGCAACAATCTGCGGTGAAGGTCCCAAACAAGGCTATCCCTGTGGTCAAAAGCGGAGGCGATTCTATTACAGGTAATTCATGAAATTTAGCTTTGAAAATCGGAACGAAATACTATTTCAAAATATAATAATGTCATTTCTGTTCAATAAATCCTGGCTTTGACCTTTACAGTGCCATCGACCACGAATGTCTCGAGTTTGAGTACCTCGGTTGCAAAGGCGGACGCAACATGTTTGAAACAAAAGAAAAATGTGAGAAACTGTGCATTCCAGCAGTGGAAGCTCTTCCAGCCTGGCGTCGCGAACGAATGGGTCTCCTCCAATTCAAAACATCCCAACTGGCCGCGACATCGGGTGATTCTAAAGAGGAGGAATTGAAACAGGATCCAGCTTGTCATTACGAAGTCAACACGGGCTATGAATGCGATCCACCAAAACAATTAGGAAACTACTGGTGAGCCTGTTATGCTTCGACTTTAGGTTTGTGAACCAACGTCCTTCGTTAGCAAGCCTTTAAGAGTTTGTCTCATTCATACCCTGGGTCAGAGAGATTCTAATGATGTTTGATGTTGTTTTGAGTCCAATCCATGACGCCTTTTAGGTACTACTGCTCCCGCACAAATCGCTGCCGCGATTTCTTCTACCTCGGTTGCGGTGGAACACCCAATCGCTGGGCCAACCACACGGCCTGCATGGCCGCCTGCATGCCAAACGAGTTGCGTCAATTACAGTTGCTGGCCAAAGTGAGAGTAGCAACTGGATCGCGTAGATCGGACAAAGATAGAGGAGACGGCAAATACGGAGAAGCAGAGGCGCCAGACGGACTAAAGGTGGAAGTGAGCCCTAAACAGGACTGCCGTGTGACCAGCTGGGGCGGGTGGGGCCCGTGTTCTGCAAAATGCGCCAGTCATAGCGGGCATCAGTTGCGTCTGAGAGCTATCACAAGACCTGCTCGATATGGCGGCACTGCCTGTGGACCGCTCTACGAGAAGCGGGAATGCCACGGAGACGATGACTCATGTTAAATGGCCTACTTGTCTGTTAGATACGTTAAAACTAATTTTTGGGGTATTTAAGCAGTACATATTTCCCGATTTCAATTTTGCTGAATCCGGTACCAATCACTAAAAGCAAATGAAGAATCATCATTTCTCTTTGTTGGTTTTTTCTGCATATGTATGTGTGCCAATAATGAACCTTTCATGTTGGCATAATCTATTGCCCGTTAAGCGGAGGCGCAAGAGCGAAAATGGTTGCAGTAGAAACAGCACTCAATGAAAAAGGGATGATTATAATGATTTCGTACAGTGATTGGTAGAATCATAGGAGCAAAGCATCTGCTGCAGATGGGCTGAATCACCAGACTCATTAGGAAGGGTAAAAAAAGGTGTCCACTCTCGGTGACTGCCCCGACCTTGCATTTTATGAAGAGGTAGTTAATGAATGAAATGACCCTAGACCTGGTGTTGTACTTCTGGGAGCCAAATTAAATTCAGGTAGATATTTGGACAGCATCGAGGAATGCATACTGAATGCTATTCCTGTAAGGCTACTTTCAATAGACATTTACCAAATGTTTCTTCGCATGAAGCAAGTGCTTCCATACGTGAACCATCGTTAAGCCAGTGAATCAAAGATGAGTAGAGCAATGGTGCAAGTAGCTCAAGGCGATGCATCACTGATGCAGAAAAAGTGTCTCTTCGCCTCCAAGTTAATGACTCTCATCCCTGTGACGGAGATTGCATTGTGATGGTCGAGGCAAAATGATGGCTTAGGAAAGGACTTGAGTCAACGCCCGAGGAGAATAAGGACGTCCGATGGTTTGGGGCCTGTTCACTTATGTGCTTTACTTCGGATGCTCAATAGCACGACCCTTCGAACACACCCATAGCCTTGGCCCTTCCACATGGCTAAAATAAACTTTAAGGAATGGGATACTTAATTAAGGCTTAAGGGGACGTTTGGGCTGCCAATCTAATCTTGCATAACAAGGAATCACCTTGGAAGTCTCGAGTATCATACGACAAAAGAGTCACTACAAAACTTAGCGTAGAGGCCACGGTGTCGGTAGGCTTCAAGTGATTCTAGACCGGAGTGGCTTATCTCTCAACGAGCAGATAACCCTATATCAAGTGATGTGAATGGTGGATAGTTAAAAATTAGGGGAGAAATAAATGCGAAATTATGAATTTGATAAGAAAAATTTCTCATCATTTTCATTTTTAAAGCAAAACGAACACGCACGCCAGGGAGAAATACTGCTTAATCTCAAAGTACTGTGGGATAAATATACCTGCTTTATGATTCATATTACGTATTAGTGCCATGACAGCATTTTCAAGCCCTTCTGTGCGTTGAGACCCTATATGTAGTGCCCAGCGTGTTTCCAGAATTCATACTAAGCCAAAGTAATATAAAGGAACACACGAAAGTACCAAGTAGGAAACAACGGAGGTCAGGGATAGTGAAACTGCAAAATTCAAAGACTGCAGTGTTCTCGTACTTAAGCTTAGTGAAGCAAAAATTAAATTACTGAGCAATTTTCAGTATCGGCTTAACATAATCTGGAATTATTTGAGCCTTTTGGAGCATAATAAATACCTTAAAATGACGGGAACCTAAGTTTATTTACCTTGTCTAACCATTTAACTTGCTTGAATATTGAAACACCTTGATTATTTGTTTAAGACCTAGTCTTTGCATAGCGGTCATTTGAAGCTCCGCATTTGTACATCCGCCGGGCCATGCATGTAGACTGTCGGTCCCTCTGGACGTCGGCAGTGCATTGTCTGCCCTAGCATCTTGGCTCCTACTGTTTTCTAGAAAGACTTAGTGGGGGTGTACTGCAATACGACTGCGTTTAGGCGTAACGGCCATACTTTTTGGTTATTCGGTGGTGGCTGCATGCGTGTCCCAACTTTTTACAGTAGATCTAAGGGGCACTTAAAAATACGGAAATTTTTGAGCAGAGTTTAATAGCAAACTTAGCCTTAGGGTTGGTGACGTGTTTTAGAAGCACGAATTGAACTACTGCAATCGAGAATGTACCAAGTAGTAAGGAAACAGAGATGCAAAATTTGTGCTTAATTATGCTCTCATTTTGACAAAAATATAGTGAAACTGCAAATTCTCCTTGAAATTTCCTGCAGAATTTCTAATTAATAATAGTTTGATAAGCATCTTTTTACAGCACCTGGTTGTTTGAACAAGTGCGATTCACAACTCGCTGCTCGATTAACTAGGTCTTGAAATATCTGCGTAAAGATGGAAGCGCCGGTCAACCGGAAAAACTGCTCTTTCGAGATTGCTTTTGATGATTCCGACCCTCCAATTTCTAATAGGAGTCCCTTTACCTCCACGAAACCGTCGAAATGTAGTGTTGAACACGGAAAAGCTGCAGACGAAAAGATGGCAGAGGTTATAAGAAGAAAGTCGGGCATCTTGCAGGTAACAAACAGAAATCCTATGCAGCGTGAAGTAACTACTGTTCGTCTTTTTTGTTTATAGTCGTGGTTGTTTGCCCTGGCGTGTACTCCATTTCTTATGGCACATACATGCAGGTCTAGGAGACCTAATTTACGTCTGGTCTTTCCCATTGTGTACCTGCCTTTCTTCCTCCCTTAGCAAACGCGCGAGAAATACGAGGCTCATAATCAAAAAGTGAAGTCCGTTGTTGAGGATATCAGGGCTAAACGAGATAATCAAATTGCTGAATTGAAAGAAAATACCGAAATGCGTCTGGAGATGGCGAGTCTTCGACGCCGTCAGACCCTGGAAGAAAAAGCAGAATCGGCTAAAAAGATGGTAGGTCTATTTATAATTATAATGGCTGTTCCTGCCGCATTAAATTACATGGGATCGGTAAGCTGTGCATGAATTTCTCATTGAATACTTACTTCTAAATTAGTGGATAAATTTCAGTGCTGAGGGATTCACTTGTTTTACCCTAACTTTTGCACCCCAAGTACTTTAATTTAACCGTTGTCAGAGTATACTTCAATCTTGTTTGGATCAGGTTGTGAGTTTATAAATCTTAAGTTTGATCGAGTTGAACGCGTGCGGGCTTCGCTGTCGGAAGAAGCTGAAAGGAAAATGAATGATATCACTCAGGATATGGCGAATAAAGAGAACAATCGGTGTATTATAATACAAGGAGTTAAGGATTTCTGCCAGCAAGAAGTAAGAAAATTTGAGAATTATTTAGACTTCTTATGCTATGTACCTACTGTATACGTTCATCCACGATTTTAGTTTGAAAAGGTTGCCAAGGTGCAAAACCGTCGGGCCTCAATTAACAAAAATTAAGTGTCCTATTCGTCTACATCTCGACTTTTGTAGTAATTCATTTCCCCCTCCCCTTAACATTACTTTTTTCACAGGTTGTCGCTTTCACATTTATGCGCTTGTCTAATACGCCCTCCATTTTAACGTATACCACATTCGTAATAAACGGTTTGTTTAAGGTACCTCTTTGACTACCGTGGAACGAACGCATTATTCTCACTGCGATGACTTTCACCACTAGTATAACACTCGTTTGTTGAACCGGAGGAATTAGTCTGTTATGGCGATTTCTAAAATGGAATTAGGCTACGGTGGCAATTGTTACATACACTTACAGTGATAGAAATATATGTACACCAGTCACAAATTTCTTCGACGATGTTGAGATCTTTAGGCTGAACCAAGTTCGGTTGCTGGTTTGTGGCACGGGCTTGAGGGTGTGGTTTGCGGCGTCGCCTGCGAACTTGTAGGAAGTGCTGGGCTGACAGAGTGCCTTACTTTGCCCCCCGTTGCCTTCTGGTATGTGGAAGTTTCTCAGCAAAGTCCCAGAAGTCGTACACATGTGCCGACTAGGTACTCGGAGGTTAGAAAATGGTCCTATTTGTTCTGTGTTTGAGATTTTTGTTTCGCTTTCTGGTAGATTCTTGGTTGTAGCCTCATTTGCAGACTTCCGAGGCTCTCTGGGAGTGTTTGTGCGCATTTCGTTCGCCAATTGACCACTCGAGTAGCCTCAACGACAGTGCAGTAGTTGCATGTGGATGTATGTAGATTCGAGTATCTTAACCCCTACTAGTAAGCGGCCATTGTCATGGAGTAGTTGATGGCAATGGGTAAACACCTGAATAAAAACGTCTCTGCAAAGCAAATGCATTTATTTCTTGGCGAACCCTCAGCTTACGGCGGGAGGTCTCTGCACTTTACTTTCGTGGGTACGATGAGGCCTTTTATATCCCCAAGTTTTCCTTGCTGTATGCTGTAACGAGCAATCCTGCAATCCGTCATCTACGGACTGTGGTGGCACTTCGAGAAGGTTTGTTTTCCAGTTAGCCTGGCGGCTAATCGGGAAAAGGTGGAAATAGATAAAGTGGGGGATGCACAAGGTTGTGAAGACAGCCTGACCACATTGAGGCTACATTTAGTTAACGTGGAGACCATTTTAAGTTTGTTTTCAATAATATTTTTACTACCATTTATTCCTATCCACCTAAAATGCCACTGCTGGCCTTTCTTGGAAATGGAACCGTATTTGGGCGTCTCTCAGCAAGTGTCAGTGAAACTTGCAGAGGTGTGAGATAGAGTCTTAAAAAAACCATCGTTTCTTCTATTGTTGATAAAATGCTTCATCTAAAAACGGCTTTTCAATATGTATCGTAAATCCCACGGTTGGGGATTGCCCACTGAAACAGGGTGGGAATGAAGGGACTAGATGTGCTTGGGTATGGTTGTTTTCTACTCTTAGTGCCTAAGATTAGAGTGTCATGGCATAAATAAATGTGATTTTATGTAAAGAATCCGCCACTTCTAAAGCCAATTAAAAGTGACAAAACAAATGCTTAACCACCTCAATGACGAAGAAATTAGGCAGGGGGAGGTGCTGTTCCATACTAATGTTGAACTGTGCGGACTCTTCAGCTAGCCCTGACTATTACCTCTGTCGCGGTGGTAATGGCCTCCCGGATGGGTCTACAGCCTCAGTGCTTCAACGAGCAAGTCGTAAGTAGGTTTTCACATATTCAGGGCGGAGAGGAGCCCAAGGGCCAGGATAATATCAAACACCCGTGTTGCGTCAGGACACTATGTGTGATGTGATGCGGGCAGAGCGGCGTTACACTTTAAGTGATGAACACTGCGGGATCAGGTAAGCTGGAATTGTAGGCTCCGAAGTCTTAGGTTGAGCTAATCCTGGTGATGAAATACTACTTATTATTCTGCAAAGTAAATACCGAAGGATTGTAATTTGAGTCATTATTTGAGATGACGAAATTCAGTTGTTGGTTTTTATTAGCTACAGCTCAGTAAGTGCAAAAAAGCAATTTTGTTTAAGTTCTTTCCAGTTATATAATTTTTTTGATGTAATTCACTTGGTCCTTATATACTACTGAAAATGATTCACTACATCGATTCAAAAATTGCGAATCCTAAACAACACTCTAACTCCCTTCAGCACATCATATTGCACTAGTATGAAATTATCATAAGTATTTTCTGCAAAAATACTTCTAAAAAACTTTATTATTTCTACCCACCTGTGCATTCACGTGTCTATTGAGCCCCAGCATAATTTGCCAAGTCAGAGGGTCAAGAGTTACCGCGGAGTTATTTTGTTGCTAACATTACTGCGTTTTCTTTAGGCAGAAAGTAAGATAAATAAGTGAAACCTCAAGGGAAGAAGCATCTTATGCGTATTTGCTTGCAAGCTGATTTTTGCGCAAAAATACTGCTTCCTTCGACTGAACTCTTACCAACAAAAACCAAGGTCGACAATTTTTTTCTCATGATTAAGAGAAAATGTAACTTGTGCTTGAAGTTTTAAATAGATCAGACACAGTACTAGTGTTAAATATCACTTTTGTTTCTGCTCTTAGAATTTTTTTTAAAATTTAAGGTTATTTTTCAAAATATATTTCATCTCTCATTCCTGTTAACCATGCGATTTACCTCATCCACAATGAACTTTGAAGAAACCAATCTGGCCATGCTTGTGTGTTGGTGTCGCCAAAGATTGATAATTAAACAAAATTCGACCTCCGAATTGGCCTTCTTACTCACCATCTGCCACCTCACCTCTTGCTACTCATAAAAGCATTTAAGTAGCACGTTCTGCCACTTGTTTGTCTGGCTGAAAATAGGGCAACCGGGTGTCTAGGTCGTAAGCCTCACCTCAATGCGCATTTATAAACAACACTCTTCTGCGCTCTTGAGAAAATGACTCTGAACTGCTAAAACTACTGGTACTGTTATCATAAGGAAATAGCCGTCGGTTAAGATAGGTTTGTGCATTTGAAGTCAATAGGCATTAAACAGTCTATTCACTTCAATCATATTCAAACTAAGTACTCAACGATCTAGTCCAGAATGTATTGAAATGGAATAATGAGGTCACCGCTTGAGCTTGTAGGCTTATTAAGAGTTCATTGGGCAATTCACTCATTAATGACGGTCAAATTATGCATTAGAAAGGAATTTTCATAGAACCACTGGTAAGCACTATACAGAGATATGGATATTTGCTAAGATGATATTAAAAATGTGGGAAAGGCAGTAGTGCAACGCTATTTGTTAGTCTCCGCCTAATTTATAGAGCTGTGCAGTACGTAAGTCACACTGTTGCACAGTGTCGAGTCGTCACACCACCGGATTTCCTCTGACTACGTCTTTTGCGCATCTAGTGCTTAGTTCCTCCTTTACAGCTTTGCTCCACCTATTTGTGGCCTCCAGAGTCGTCTGTTATCCTCCAAAGTACACCAGGTAAAACGACCATAATGATAAAAGCATTGCTCCTAGAAGGAGGCGTAATTCTAGTGGATTCGATTCTAAATTTTTAAATAAATAAAGTATTTGAATACTTTGAAATAAAAATATTGTAAGGGTCTCAAGCAAAACTATTGCAATGGCTCCGGAAGTCGGTGCGGTATTCATTGCAAATTGAGGCGTCAAATGTCGGTATTACTTTTAAATAAGTTTAATTACAAAATTATGTGTAGCTTAGTCTAGCATTCAATTTCCTAATATCCTTTTGTGCTCAAAGAAAAATGTGGAAATATTTGCAGGCTCTGGAGCCCTACGGCATCCCGGTGGAGATGGACATCCCCTTAGGGATGCGTCAGGGCACGTAACCTTACAAATGGATTCGTTGTGCAAATGTTAGGGGACACTAAATCACCACACAAGCGGTTAGAAGGCCTGGTATTAGGGGAAGGAGCAAATACAATCATGCAAGAACCCAGCAGCTGCAGGTAGGCTTGCCATGATTTGGAAGAAGGGAAAAGTAGGAAGCCGCTGACGGACGGCGAAACAATTCTTAAATAAACTGATCAAACTTGCAGCTATTGCTTCCCTCATTCCTACCAAGGGGACCAACTAGACCGGAATCTCCATTTAAGCCTTCTGCCTACAATGCTTTCCTTTAGACAGACAAAATTGGTTAGTGCGTTACTTGTCTTTAGCTTTCAGTTCTAGTAACGGGCCGGTTAGGGACTCCGCCATTGTACATCGCCAGGCAGCCTGGATTCCATGCTACAACAGCAGTCTCCAAGCGCTTCTGTAGGTCAACAATTATGCCTTCTTTCCTCCTCAGGGAAGTCTCGGGGCCTTGCACTAGTTGCAGCGCAAAGCGAACCATATACTAAGGAACATCCATCTATCCTTCAAAGCCCTTTGAGCACAGAGACATGGACAGGACTGTGGACCCCAAGCCATAGCTTTACCTCGCCCAGGTGCTGACGCAAATTAGTTTTTGCTTCAACAGAAGTTGGGATTATACTCATAGTTTCAGTAACTTGAAATGGTCAGCGGGAGCTGCAACTTAAAGTTGAATACTGAACTGGCGAAAAAGTTTAGTGGATTTATCAAGTCATTTTAGTAAACAAATTAAGGTAACCGCGGTTCAGCTTCCAATAGCAAATAAAACTAGCGTTTAGCCAATCAAATTAGCATACACCTCTGTCAAAAAAACAAGTAACGCACAAAAATGCGCCTATAATTAAAACATCTAAACAACAAAAAAGCTAACTTTTGTCAGGGAGTAAAAACAGTAATATGGCACTGTAAGTTGAAGGAAAAGAATTCATGCACTGACGACCGTTCCCGGGAAAATACCGAATATACACTTTTGTTGTTATTTTTCCCGAGGAGGGACAAATCTGACCTTAGTGAAATCCTGACATCTTCTCATATTTACAGCCACTCTTATAAGTGTTTCATATTCTCTTACGCGTTCGCAAATGCATTTCTAGTTTTCGATTTGAATCTTTGCAAAAATAATAATATTAATAAATTAAACTTTGAGGGCCTTCCGAAATTTGTTAATCGCGACCAAGTTAACTAAACTACTTGAGATTATCTGATAAGAATACTTTGCAACTAAGGATAGTATAAGCAGATACTACAACGTCGTATTCCTTGGCTTTATGTTACAAGCCACATTCTTAACCAACTCGTAGACAACGGTAATTGCTAAAAACCAACTGTAATGCTGGAGTTTTTGCAGTTGGGCTACTTTTAATCAAAGAGTAGCTAACGACTTGATTTGACGGTAGTTTACCACCCGTAAGTTATCTAATTGTGAATTGGACGACGATTTGTACACAGAATGGCAAAGGCCATGTTCAATTTGGCTTCCACCAACAAATTTAGGTCATCAAAGTAGTGTTTATTATAAAACTCTAATGGAGCCCTAAGTGGTAATTTACTAGTAGTATTAAAAAACCAACTTATCGCTAGACATCAAAATCTGCTTTTTTAGGAAGAATTTAGGGACGACTTCTAGTTTTCTATGTACTATTCAAAAAGAACTTGTCGCCATCAGCTAAGTAGAATGCTTTTAATTTAATTAAGTGCAATTCTCTGATTGGCAGATACTCAGTACTCCTAAGTGTGTTTATTTTTAAATATGCGCCGCCCTTCTGGAACGTGTTGGTTACGATATTATACTGCAAACTCAATTGGAATTTCCCTTTTTTTGCATTCCTATAATAATAGGAATAGCGTTTGAAGACGCTTCGTCAATTTATGCCCATTCTTCAAACTAGTCAAGCGTACACAAAGTTCTGCAAAGCTGCATATTTGCAAATATTGCGGAATGAAATCTCACAGTACTTAGAATTGGCGAAAGTTAAGCTAGGGCGGTTTGATCAACACCACGTAGAGCAAGATTGTGGCCACGACGGAAGTGGGAAGTAGAGGGTTGTAGACGGGGAGGTCGTCTTATGGAGACAGCTTTCATGGATCGGCAGAGGAACACTCTTTTGAAGCCGCGTCGGTAGCGCTTGGAGTAGAAGCAGTAGATCCAGGGGTTTACGCAGCTGTTGGCGGAACCGAGCAACTGAGCGAACGGTACCAGAAGGAATATCACGCGCATTTGATCGTCGTCACTGAATTTCACTTCCATGGAGGATTCTTCATTGGTTGCCTTGGTAGACGTATTGAATGCGAATGCCAAGTAGGTGGGGGAGAATTTAATAATGTTGAAAATGGTAAACAGAGGTAACCAGCAGATACAGAAGTTGATTACCACAATTGCCAGCATTTTTATGATCTTCACTGTCTTAACACGGCTCAATCCACCCACGGGATGCAGTCGAACCTGCCGTGAATTGTCGTCTCTAAAAAAGATAATTTTGGTTTTTTGAGCATTACCGTTGTGGTATCTTAAGCATCCACAAACATCTGATAGCTAGTAAGAACCGTTCAATTAACCCGTCGCTAACTAGTGTATTGTCGACCTTTCCTTGTTGCTTCTAGAATCGTATCCTACCTTGCATTAAAGAATGGTGAGGGTGTTTTAGAAGGTTAATGGCTGAAAAATGTCAATAATATGTTTTATAACTTTAGGTGACTTGTCCTTATAGTGACAGATTTATAACTAACTAAGAAGAAATTCTGAAAAAGTTGCATTGTCAGCAGCAAGAAGTGTTATAAGAAAGGTGGAAAATTACATAAATCAAACATTAAATTTTTAAAAGAACGAGTAATTTAACAACTCCAGTAACATAACCAGAATATATATGGCATTGTTGCACAAAATTTAGCTAAATTTGCAACACTTTTGGCTGTCTAGTTCTACTCTGCGGTTAGTCAATTGTCTAGTTTGAATGAGCTAAGTGGAATTGTTTTCCAAACGTGATAGGACGATTTGGCCACCTGGTGCGAAAGCAAAACTGGTTGTCTCATTTTTTCTCATCAGACCCTCTCTACTGAAAAATGAAACATTTTGGTTTTTTCACAGTAAAGGCCTACGCGTCAGAAGTGAGCACGTACCTCTGCACTCCTTTTTTGAGATTTCTTTGCCATACACAAAGCATCCGCTTAAATGTGCCTGCTATAAAACATAAATGTATACTAGGCTTTTCTAAAATACTTTAAAATTTTATTCACTCGTATGCATTGGATAGTCTTTGGATCTGTTTACGTCTGTAGTCAGCTACATCCCCTAAGTACTCTGTATTCACATCACTAGCATAATCTTCACCCTGCTTTACAATTCTTTCAGGGTTGAGCCTGCATTTGGTGCGCACATTTAGATGTGACTTTGTGCCTTGATGCGCCCGCTTACAATACCTAGTGCATGAAGATACCGCAAAAAAATTACAACCAACCAAATTGTAGTCTGTGAATGCTCTCGGATGGGAAACTATGCCATCAACTCTAATTTACGGGGAACACCTTAGGCTAGTATTAGTCGGTAGGGTGTACTTTTTTAAGTGATTTAAAAACTTGCCTTTGGTGGAACTGTGATAAGACATGCAGACAGGTTGAAGCGCTTATCTGTAGGACAATCTCTTGTTGTCGCTCGGGTTTTCAAAACAAACATTAACAATGTGAAAGACGATGTTTTAAAAAAAGCAGAAACATTTTTCCCTACTCATGCACCTTTCTTCCAGTCCAACCAACCATGGTAATTTTGTACCACCATGCAAAAGATAAAAATTACACTTTTCTGAGACACTATTTGTAAGAACTATTATTTAATGCATTAGTGGCTGTTTTAGATGATATTGAGAAGCCAATGGGCGAATAAATAGTAACAATACAGCATTATTTGCAAACAAGCCTGCTAAAGTAGGATTGGAGCATATTATTCAATTCGCGTTAAATGCACACGCCATCAGAACCTCTATAATGTGCCAAAAGTTCGTGAGTTTTTGCTCAATCGCTCGTTTAGCTGGCGGCTTTGATACCGGATTACTCAGGGGCTCCAACAGGCGGTCTAGCCTCTAAGCCGTGTCTTTACCCCCAAGCCCTACTTTACTTCAGGAATGCGTATTCTGACCAAGTATCATACCTTCTTTTGTCATTAGGGAAAGCTCGGAGTGCCACATGCTCTCAAAGAGTCATTTTTTGTATTATTTTTTACTTACCTATTTAGCCATATAGTTAGAAAACGGAATCGTACAAAAAGGCGCATTTTTTAAAAATATATTGCCAACAATAAAGGCGTTTTTTTTTCCACCAATTCCATACTTATGTTTTATTCTAACATTTCCATTTTCCGTGCCCTGAGCACCAATTTGCAAGCTAAAAATGTGATAATTCCGAAAATTTTCTAAAAGTACTTTTCGGCATCAATTAAGCCTTTGAGGGTTCCAATTCTCTGATTTTTTAGGTACACGTCGGTTACTTCCGCTACCGCTGGCCGTCTTGAAAGAGCCAATTTTGAAGGCTAAAAAAATAAAACACTAATGCAGGGTAGATTGAACTAGAAAACGCATTTTTTGGTCTGCATGAATAAAGTTTTGAAAGATTTTTATTGCTGACGAGGTGCACAGGGAAAAAAAATGAAAATACTCACTTCTGCGACGTGTAATTTTGCTATTAACTTAAAGCCGAGAAGTAAAAATATCAGCACCAGGCCTGCCACATCCCGTCTGTCTGTCTTTCTGTCACTTTAGATAAGGCATTAGAATATGATAATCTTTAACAGCGCGAAAATGTTCCTCTGCAACATCTACAATGAACGCCTCATTTATCAACTGTTTGAATTCTCCTTTCAGTAATCTGGAGACAGCTGTCTGAGCTCCCATTCTCGTGCCTTTTAACTGACAGTCCCAACTGACATCAAGAAATACAGGTTCTTAATTTTTGTTAAATAATTGACGTTTCCAAGACTTTGGATTATATACAATTTAGAAGGATTCATAGAATTTCCTACAATTTCCTGTTTTTAGAAGTAATTTAATGTAAGAGACGCAGCATCGTGGGAACGCAAACTAAACACTGCATTGCCCAACTCAGCTCAAAAAAATGGCAATAAAATCACAAATTCTGCAAATTTTAAAGTGTCATCCAATTGGCTACTGTTGATTATAGATGAGATTCCATGACCTGCTGGCATAAGACGATGATACATCCGGTAACAAAGCGGCCACATGCTCTATGTCTTCTGGTCTTAGACTGCAGTCCTATACACAAACCATGATAACCTTGAATCTCATAAGACAAGATAGAAACACCAGCCATATCTTTACAATTAACTTAAAGGCTTTAAAATCAAGACTCTAATTCGAGGTTTCAGTCAGTGTATTAAATCACGAGAATCTTCATTTCAGCCAAACGTATGCTTGCTAAGAGTGTTGAGCATAAAAGACAAATGCGAATTGCAATTGTGTTTCCCAAAATGGCTTTTGACCACGTACTAAAACCGTCTGCACCAACTGACTACAGCCTCTCCCCAAGTTGGGCAAAACACCCAACCGTGCATGATAAATCGCGTTTGAAGTAGCAAACCTGTTCAAGACATTGTAATAACAACTGCTTTATCTCATTGAACTTAAAAGTGTTCTTTTAAAAGAAGCCACTTCAGGGTTGCGAGGCTAGTTGGACACCTACCTACAGTATTTTATGTGGCTTGGAACAAATTAAGTGGATTAAACCATCCTCAAGAATACTCAGATTTAATTAACACCACCTTTTATTTTCCGTGAAGTATTTCGTCACTTTTAATTTTGTGTAAAGTTTTCTGCATAAATGATTAGTGAAACAGAGGACAAACGCAACTTGAAAATTAGTTTGTCAGGGTGTATCAACACCATTAGCCTATCTTCATAATTGTTAATCTTATTCTAATTTTTGGGTTAAAAGTAATACTAGTCTGTCTACTTTTTACAAATCAACCTTGTACTGAACATTGCAAATAAGTCAGAATATCCAAAAAAGATTTTTTAAATGAAAGAATTAAACACCAACCTATCGCTTCCTAAAAAAATTCTAGACAGTAACTGCTTTCCTTCAAAATAAACAGCCAACAGTGAAACCAAAGACGTGCGAATTTAAATAGATGCACTTTCTTTGTTAGCACAATATCTCGACCTACATTTTAGTAAACTTTGTTGGCGTCGCAAAGCTATTCATCGTTCTGGTTTCAGAAGGCTGGGTTTCAGCGTAACCGGATACATCCGAGGCTGTGCCTCTTTCCTGATCCGAGGGCGCTTCCTTGGTGGGAGAATGGAGTCTCTCAGGGATGACCTTCGTGTTTCTTGACTCGTCTGAACTGGTAGCTTTTGCGGCGCCCGTAGTGGACTGATCCTTACGCACTCTCATCCAGACACGGAGGATGATGGAGCAATAACAGTAAGCCATGAAAAGCAGCGGTGTGGTATAGACGAGTAGAGTCACGACACCCAGAAAAAAGGCCCTGTCGGCTGTGACAGAGGGCCAGAACTCGCGACAGTTGATGAGGCCATCTGGTGCATGTGAGAGCCGAAAATAGTAAGCCCAAGGAATAAACAATGCGGCGGAAAAGAACCAGATTACCGCGATTATCTTCTTCGCTAGGCTGCGTCGGATGAAGCGTTTCATAGGAAAGCATATTGCCAGGTAGCTGTTGGTTTAAAACAATGTAAAAAAGGCATATTGGATTACAAATTAGAAGATTCATTACCGATCCAAATGATCCTTGCATTAATTTCAGAAAGACATTTTGAAGAGTTTTATAAAAAACTCAGGGAGCTACGTATTTTTGGAATCTAGGTTTATTTGAAATGGTTCTCGAGAGGATAAAGTACCATTTAGGACTGCACGGTTAATAATTACTACAGCAGTATAAGAATTTGATTCACATCCACTTCAAACCAAAGTTGATGTCAAAGTTCATTAATACTGGTTTGACTTCAAAATGTTTTTAAGCTGACACGTCTCCCATGACTTCCAATCTAGAATGACTTTTATGCACAAAATGCGAAAAATATATTATGGCATGACAATGGCAAAGCTTAAAACTTTTGTTCTTTATAAAAGTTGGCATTCGGTCAGTGACTACTAAACAGCCCTACATGATCGCAGTGAAGTCAAATTTCATCATTTAAACGGATCAGAACAGGAATGCAGATTTGAGTGCTTATTACTTTTGAATAACGAATTACGGGGAACAGCTTCTCTTTAGTGTTTATTTGAGTATTTTTAGATGAGTCATTGATTCTGCTTGGAGAAACTGAAACTTTGTAATAACAGTAAAATAGTTTAAGGCTTTACTAAATTACAATCCAGGCTGTTAATCAAAGAAATATCTAAAATTTTTCAGGAAAGTTGCTCGATTACATTTTGCGCCTACCCGCTCCTGTAGGTTAATTTACCAAGGAATCTCAAAATAACTACATGCATGGAAGAAAATGATATGCGTCTGAAATTGAGCAGCGCACATTTGCATCGGTGACAGCAATTGCGTTTGGACAGTACGGAATTCATTTATCGCCCTTAGTCCCGTTCACACCATAATGCTTTCATTTGTAACATCAAATCTAACTCGTTGTATTGTGAAGAGCGCGTGTTTGGGATTCTCCTCTGCCAATTGAACTAACAAGGAAGCATTTACACATTTTAGGAATGTTTGGCGTCTATGAGTTTTGCACTCCTTCATTCATTCACCCGATTCTTTCAATCAACCAATCACTCATTCATTCATTCACTCACCCAATTCGTTCATTAGTAGATCTTTTATACTACTTTTGGATTCACTTCCTCTTTAATAATTTGATCAGCTAACTGCTCCTTCAAACTGATTTATTTCTCCCGACTAAATGAGAGATTTTGGGAGCGCAATTATTTGACGACACCTATCTTTTTACTCTAGCAAATCCTATAAAGTTACTTAGTAACCTTAAAGGATTCTTATTCTTTGTGTTCTGCAAATTCAAACCACTCCATTAGTCCATGCATACAAACAAATAACTGTCATGGTCAATGTAGTCTCCTTCTTACTAAAAGACTAAACCATTATTTTAAAAGAAATAAAACAATAATTATTTTCCGATGGAAAAACCTGTTTATTACATCTGTGCACTTTTACAGTTGGTTAAGAGGCACGTAGGGCAGTCTAACTTTGTCGGCAGTTTACAAAGATTTCCTTTATTCAAATTGAATTATGGGGCGGTGTTACCATAGTGCGATTGGCAAGGGCATCTTTCAGTCATTAGAAACACCATATAATATTATCTGGGAGATCTTGAAAATGCACGAAAGCCTGTGGATAAAATTAATGGATTAATAAAAATTTGTCTCCCTTTTTGGTTAAATAAAAAGAATATGGGTTCTGGATCGTTATATAAAGGCAAAAAATTTCTTACCATTTTATGAACGCATTACCCATTAAGACGTTTGAACTTCTAAACACACATTTGAGTTTCATAACTGTAACTTCCTGATTACTCATGCATAAAGGGAAAAGAGGTTTGCCGAAATCTTCAGAAGCCCACACATTTCTTGGTTGTCACATAAAAAGACGAAATTTTATCATTTATCAGGTTTTAATAGACTTGTTTGAAAGCTTCCGACCGTGCCTACAGCCCTTCTGTTACGTCAGTGGAGTCGTTTTTCACCCTACTTCTGTGTCTTCTAATGACTTCAGAGAGGATTAGGGAAGCTCGAGTTATAAGGGGATTAGGTCGAAATAAATAAAACAAATTGCCACCAAAACTGATATAGGTGCACATTTGTTAGTGTACGCTCCAATCATTTTAGAAGCTTATTGTATAGCTGCGCCACACCTCTTTTACTAGCTTCTTTCTTCCTGAGATATTCTTTCAAAGACATGTTTAATGCAAATTTAGCAGCAAGTGTGCTTCTGCTGTGGAAGCTATTTTGAGGAAAAGACATCATTCACGAGAAACATCCTCACAAGGCCTCTGCCGTGTGGTGCAAATTCTGCTGTTGTTAGGGAAGGACATAAGAAAATGATTGTGTTGAATGGCAGAGCGTCTTTTAATTTGCCTGGAAAAAGAATATATTACAGCAATTTAATTTATATTGCGTTGTCCAATGAATGCATGTTATCTTTCAGATTGTGCGCATATTTTATTGATCAATTACAAGGAGTTGGGAATGTCTACAAAGTTCCATGATCTGAAAAATTACATAGGAGTGGCTTTTAGTATGTTTAAATTAACTGTTCAAAGTAATGGGTTTTAAGATGAGGTAAACAAAGCGCAGAAAATTCAAATAACAAGTGAAGGCCATTTGCCTGGGAAAGAGAAAAGTGGTTCCCGATACAAAAACTAGTTCGCGAAAATAATTCTAAGTGGATTGTTGTATGGTAGTTACCAATCACTTCAACCATATCCTAGCTACAAATCTGTTAGGTAAAGTCTTCCTGGGAGTTTGAACCAACACAGTTAACCATTGTGTTCTTACGCACTAGATTTCAGCTACTAGTGTTTTTTAATTGAAACAAACTAAAACGACTATATTTTGGCAAAGAACTATTTTGGCTTACAACAAAAAAGTGTCCTTTTCGCCTAAAGAACAAACGCGTTTTAGTAGTTAATCCAGCTAACCATAGAGCGCTGTAAATTAATGACAATAGGTAGTAGACTTCAGACCGCACCTTATCACCCCAAATAATAGCACTTCAACTTTTCCATCAACTGACGCAAGAGTTTGTGGATTTTAACCAACGACATTTGTATGCATCAGTGAACAAACAAGCACACCATGCATTCACCAAAGTATCTGCTGTGATTTTTAAAGGAGCAAATAAAAGTTCATTTTTTGGATTTTGTAAATACGGCGAAGCGGCTGTGCTCGCACCTCGGAAAATTCTTTAAATAAATGTGAAAGACACGATGCCTGGCAAACTTGATATTCGAGTATGACAGCACGCTACCCACAGACACGCAAGGTGGTAGAAACGACCTTTTAGCACTGAATGCATTAACATCTATCAAGCAGGCTACAAGTGGGGCAATATGTTGATTTTATGGTTTTTAAGTAACATTACTACGCTTCAATAAATTCAATCCTTTTTAGCATATCTCGGAAAAATAATGCGTTTAGCTTTCGTCAGCTGCTGGCCGATGATTAAATTTAGGACACCTTTGCAGAATAACCGTACAAATGCATACAAAACATTGCTTAAACGTAGATACGCAAAAAAGGCGACATGACAGACGGATGGACTGCTCACCGGTCAAGAGCGATCACTAGGAGAGATAGGGATGACGCGCAGACGCTAATGCCCTGGAGGTAGGGCACACACCAACAAGTGGTCGCACCCCAATGCCAACCTTAATGGAAGCGGGATGAGAGGATATATATGCATTAACTCGTAATTCACAAAGGCAATTGTTATGAGTTAGTAAAACTATTGTAGAAGCTGGATTTTATAAGTTAGTCTGACCAACAATTTTTTTTTATACAACCAATTAAAAGGGGGAACGCAATAAAGTACTAAGACTGGATGTGACACTCCCAGATGGGAATTAACAACGGGACGCAGACTCGCTGTGTCAATTAGGTAGAATATACATGGAAAGCTTTTACCAAAATTAATGTCATTTCACCTTAAATTTAACCTCAGGAAAAAGTAGGGAGGAAATAATGCCTTCCTAGCTGCTCAATTTGAATAATTCCATCTTGAAAGCTAAATTATTCCCTATTAAATAACAAAATACACTTAAGATCAATATCAGCGTTTGAGAACTTAATTTATTAAAATGGATAAAATATTTTTCACAGTGAAGCATTCATTGCAGAGTTGTTTGCCGAACACGTTTAGGATGCTCGCCTGAAGGATGAAAATTCGAGGTGCCTATTATATTGAATAAATATTTCCTACAATGATTTCAGTAATTCCCACAGAGTAGCAAATAATTTGTGTAAGCTTATCAACTTTACCGGCTCCTGCCCCATTGGATAAGTTTTATTTATAGGCAAATAGAAACGTTACCACGTTTACTGCCGTACGTGAAGATTGGGTTTCCTTAGATAATTCCAATTAAAGTAAAAAGCCTTTTTTGCTACAGCCAAACGCGCAGTTTGTGGTTCATTATAAAATCAACAGAATTAGGTGACGCCTGATCTGGTGGATGGGTCTTAACACCCCCTGCCTTTACCGCATACAGATAAAGCAAGTTAATCGACGCACCCACGACAATATTCTGGAGGAGAGTTAACGGTTCCACAAAGACAGTGACAAGCAGATCCGCTACTGATAAATTGCAAATGAAGATGTTAGTCACCGACCGCATGTGATGGTTGCGTAGAACGATAGTTATGACTGCGAAATTGCCGAGCAGTCCTGCGATGAAAATAGTCGCATAGGAGACACTTAGGAGAGTGACAATGGGATAGGAGTGTGCGAATTCCCAAGTAGGACTTGCTGGCTCAGTTGCAACCGTAGAGTTGTTCATCTGAGGGCTTGGTAATGTTGCTGATATAGGGTCACGTTGTCTTGCGAAAGACCGGTTAGACAAAAAATCACATTCTCTGGCCCTATCAATTCCCCATTGGACTAAATGCTGCAACCTGATTGGTTGTAAGACTTTTCCCGAACCAATCAGGATGCAGCATTCCACATCCACTGCTCTATTCATTACGCATGGAAAGCGGTGGTAACACAAAGGTTAAAAAATAGCTTTGATTTCTATTATTACTTAGTAATTTTAGTTGAGGCATCTTCCCTCTCTTTGAGATCTCAAAAAGAATACTTTTCGCCTGGTACTACAAGAAATTGAGTTGGTCACATCAAAGCCAACCGCCAGCTCCATTTAACTCAACGAATGAAGGATAAAATTGTAGTTTTTTAAAGGAACATGAACTTTGTTTTGCACAAATTTTACAATTCGCCTAAGTTAAAGTACAGGAAAATATGCGTGTGCACTTCTTTGATGGCGGAAAGACCAGTCTGCGTTTGGCTTAAAAGCGGTTGCGTTTATTTTGGCCAGCACACTTAGACATGCAAATGAATTGTTGCGAAACGCTGACTGGTGCGTTGGTGTAAACAATTCAAACCTTTTTTATTTCGTGCAAAAACGCGCAAACAGGGACTTAGTACTTTAACATGAGAATGAATAGATTGTAACTTTCATGGATTTCTGGTTAATTTTAGGTTACTCCGCAGGAATGTGAACCAAACTTGTCAATGCCCTATGTTGCTACGGATGGATTAAAGTACCTAACATGATGGCTATCAAGTTGTCAATGCATCATCAGCTTTTTTAGCGCCACCGTTGATGCCTGTTTGGTGGTTTGAAATGCGGTCTTGGCAAAAAAATAGGAAAATGTTACAAAATCTCTCCGAAGATTAGGCAGTTGAGGTAGGTTAATAGCGTAGACTCACACAAGATACTCGCATCACAGGCAGAAACAGAGTGTGAAGAGTTAATTTAATTAAATCCCTCTAGTCATAGGAAAAAAATCAAACACCAAATGTGATTTTTAGAAGACCCATCCCAATTCTTAGTTATAGGTCCAATGTTTTAAGTATAGCAAAGGTCTATGCCCTAGAGATCATCCAGTTAAAATACTAAATTGTCACCTTATGCCTTCCTGAATTGTTTACTACGACCTTTGATGCAAAAGCTTATTGATACTAAAATTCCACACCTTCTCCTGTCGTAAGGATTAACTGCACGAAAATAATCTCTCTTTATAGCATTCACACAGACTAGGCTTCGACTAGGCCCCTAAATAGGTTGTTTTAACAGTCAGATTAGTCCCTTTCAAGGAGCCCAAAAAACATAAGAATTAATGCTATAATTGATTAAATATCTTTCTTTTTATCTTTATGCAACAACGGATTTTGTTTTGCTTATGGTTAAGTGATTTTGGGTGGAAGTAATTTGCGCTGGGCAAAGCTGCTCTACTTTGAGTTAAGCAGAATTTGACGGCATAAGCACTCCACTGTCCCGGTGATCCAGACCTGTCAGAAGTGCGATCTTTTCCCAAACCGAATGGACTGCATAAGTAATTACTGGTTTAGAAATACATCATACTAGCCATGGCTACCAATTCGATGGCAGTTATTTTTTATGGAAGCTTTGCATGCAAAACACAACCCCCTCTCGTAACTGATTAGAAGGCAAATGAGAATGTGGATTTACAAGTCATGGTATTTTTAAGTATTAAATAAAACAATAAATTTAAGAATAATAAATGATGAATGTATAATCTCTAAATTGTATGAAATTTCTCCTAATAGTTCCTTCCTGCCAAAAGCAGCACCTAGGGCTTTACAATTTATGCCTTTCTAGCAGCCAGGACTTCCTGATTACCTCAAAATATCCGACTTAGGATATATTACACCACCCAAATCAATGCTGTTTAAAGACAAGCATTTCAGCTCAGGATGTGCATAGTCCGAAGAAATATTCCTGCTATTCTAGGTTTCAATGCTATAAATTTATTACAGTTAACCTGACCGGCCGATATCACGCACAGGTAGACAAAAAATGAAACTAAGGTCAGCTGCTGTACAATAAATAGGCGAGATTAGGAGATATCTTGGATCCGGCTTTCCATTAGCCAGATGCGTAAGCACATGCTCTACTTCCTGGCTAAATCGGACGTCTCGGCAATAAAGACCGCCATCTGCAAGTCTCGCATACACACAACTGTTACTTCATTTAGCGTGAGCCTATATGTAGGCTGTTCTAGTAGACAATGTCGTAGCCTACAAGGGGGTTGCATTGCCATTAAACTAGTATGACTTTTTGTATAAATGAAAATGTAACCCTAGCATTACTAAGCAGTTTCCTCACAATGCGTTTTGATATGATAGCTGATGCATCAAGAAGCATTCGTTACGTAGGATTACACGGGTTCAGGGCAAGAACACAGCCCCATATGCTTCAAAGAACGACAGAAGCAGAACACGGAGTTGGTTATCAAAACAATCCAAGAAGGTAATCCCTTTTCCCTTTTTTTGCGTGGTTTTATTTATAACACAAGGAAGTCAGTCACGTGGGGCTGTGGGAGGCGCGATGCGAGTGCCGTCCAGTCAATCAGACTGGAGGCAGTAGAGCCGATGTTGTGGACTGTTAGCGATGGAGATGGCAACGATGTAAGCAAGGGAAGAAAGCAACCCTCGGAAAAGGCAAACGAAACCCACTCGAAGCGGGAGTTATCCTCTTAGCAAATGGCGACAGCCATTCTGCACAGATCGTTGGTGGGATTTTGTGGGGTTTTACAGTCTTCCTGCAAGCCACCAACCGACATTCATATCTGATCAGTGCCAAAAATAGGTAACTGGTAAATAATTTTCCACCTGATCATGGTGTAATTCGGTTTGTTTGTCGTTTTTTGTCTGTGGTAAAATGGTAGGGTCAAAAAAAACAAAATATCATCCCACTAGCCATTATTGCATTGGCCCATTCCCATCGTATGGGCGAGTTCGAATGTTGCCTTGGTTGCCTTCAAGCAACGATATTAGGCATGGAAAAGTGAATTAATAAGGAGGAACTGGGAGACCGCGTATGGCAACGGCGACGTGCTAGAAGCAAAGTGGAAGCATCACAATTGCAATGGTATGCTTTCAAGACGTCGCTGAACGGCAGTTTTATTCTCCACCTAACCACTTCCCACATGCGGCACATCTGACACACCAGAAAATGTGATTTAGCTATTCAATAATTCTTGAACTTTTATACTTACTTTTCCAATTTGTAACCAGCAGTAACTTCAACAATTGGAATGACAATTTTAGTAACGGGCAAGTCAAAAGCTCCACCAATGATGCCTAGTAAAACTTGTTTCATTTATGCATAAATACGAGTGTAATTGAATATTTGATTGTCTATTACTGCTAACTTGTCTTAGCATCTAGTTTTAAGGTATAATGGTCACTACTCCCCTTGTTTTTGTTTTGATGATTAGGGTTGCTAAGTTATGAGGTTCTGTGAAGGGAAACAAAAGGCATTAATTAGAATGCATTATTCGAAGGCGGACAAAAACTTGCATTTGCTAAAGCATCATTTTTTTGGCAGAAAATATTTTTTGCAATAGAAGTGTACATCGAAATCTGGAAAAGACTGTCAAAAAACGTGTAAAAAAATTTAATGCATGTTTAATTGAATTGACCATTAACGTGAGCAGCTGTGACACCTTACAACATCTCTGCAGACCCAAGAAGACAAATTACTCCGGCAGAATATGTATTGTTAATATACAGCAGAGCTGGGAGACTATTGACACGGCCCGGAGGCCATGTCGTTTAGCGAAAGTACAATGACCGGGCCTTAAGTGTTCTTCGTAGTCAACCTTCCGAGGTGGATGTGAAGTTTCAGTCTGTGCTGCAGGAAAACACCCACGAGCCAACTGCACCAGTCATCGAATTAGCCTGCAACTCAAAAGCTGGTCCCTCTTTACAATTTCAGTGAAGGTGAAATTTTGTCATGTGTGGGCACTGTATTTTGAAGAGAATAATAAGAGACGGATTTCAGTATATTTTCCTGGAAATGAGGTTTCTTGTCTGTTTCTCCTTATCATTCGTTATCACTTCAGTGCTGTCCATTCAGTTACCAGAGTGGTTGCTATTTTTAAAGTGGTTCACGACTGTGCTAGTATTGTTTTAGCTGTTAACAGCATGCCTGCAGAACACGGGATTGTGGTGGCCTAGTTAGGAGTAGTCACAAATTTCCACATTCACATCATATACCCTTTGTCCAGCGCGTAACAGTATAACACTCAGGAATGCTGCAATTACTTAGTCGAAACTGCATTGGGGACCCAGAAATGCCTTAATTTTGACCCTTTATATGTTATAAATTTATGACCTTCAGTTCACCTTGAAGCCTTAGTAATATTCCCATGCCATCGGCTGTTAAGAAGCTTGAATAATTGGCAACCATTAGTGAAAAGTGAAATAATCAAAGCCCCATAAATGTACCTAGTTGTGACATCTTGTATTACTGCAATTGTCATGTAAAAATGAAAACAAAACATGGGATTTTAGATAATTGCATCCCTTGGCTGGATCTGGATGGTTTACTTCCAATTTCATGAGTTTGCAGAGCAGTTACATTTTTAAGTGAGATTTAGTAAAAAAAAGCCTCCTTTCTCCATGCTTATTTCTGGCTTAACCTCGATTAGTCTGTATATCGCCCACTCACTTTTGAATTATTTTACCAAATTGGCCTTCTAAGCACTGTGAAACATGGTTTATATTGAGAAAAGGATATGAAAATCTCGCATTTGTTTTCTCTAATCGAAATGGAGGGTGCTGAAACACACAGAACGTTTGTTTTGTTTACCCTTTTTAAAAGCCCAAAAAGCTTTCGTCAACAAAAGTTGGGACTGGTAGTGTTCTATTTGTACCACAACATGATTGTCTATCCTA
>NW_020170530.1:0-7284 GCF_000524195.1 Echinococcus granulosus | reverse complement strand
TAAATCGACACGAGACCAAACCTCCAAAATGAGTCCATGGTGCCTAACTTAGCAAACTAATAACGCAAAGGTGATAATCGACGATTTTGTCCATCTTCTTACATTATAAAAGCAAGCAGAGAATTTACATGAGATCAAAAGCCATTAATTCTGCCAGTGTACCAACTATTGAAAGAGGTGATTCGGCATCAGAAATTGTCAACTACCCATGCAAAAAATCTTTACCTAGTGGGCTGAGGTAATAATGAACACATCCATTATTTCATTTTTCTGTTATAGTTCTGTCTATATAAATTGTCAAAAGCCTCCGTTTGCTAAACCTCCTCAGACAGGAGTCACCTCTTATTAATGTTACTTCAGGTTGACGAAGCATACGCCAGGTGTAATGAAATGAACTGTCCCTCATTTACTTCTCCACTATTTAAAAAGATCTGCAAAGTAATTAAAAGTTAAAATTTACAACCACATTTTGGGACTTTAAACTATCCCCATCATGACTACTAAAATGGTTTACAGGACACCCGTTAGGTCCCGGTAAAAGTGCATGGATGTAGGGTCTGCTATCGACACAGTGGATATGCGCCAGAGGCTTAACAGCTACCTTCTTTATAATAGATATTCAATTTCACAAAGCCAGGTAAGACAGGTAAAAGAGGCAACGCTTAGAAAATCGAAAAGTGGTACCACACAAACTGATGTCAATTATTTGCTCAGCACAGGACTGATCCCCTATCAAACTAATTGATTATGGCGAAAGGTGACACCTTTTTGATTGATATGATAACTCATCCCCATTCAGCAACACCATTTTTTTCACTTGTAACTGCAAAAACTAAGGTCAGCAGGAAAAATTTCTAATAATTTCGGAAATTACCGCAAGTTGTTACTTAAAATAACACCGACAGTTTATTCAAAAGTGGAGTCAAGTTTAACCACTTGTTTCCCCAAACAAGGAAGCACGTAATGATTTGAAGATAAACTTTTCGTCATGAAGGCTACTTACTCAATTAAGCAGGATCCCATTTTTTTGGGCAATATTCATACGTAAGTTGTGGTACGCCGTGATATAGCAAAGATAACAAGCTATGATTATCATACCTATCAAGCGTGTTAGTCGTTGGTTAAGTGAAAAGTCAGCAAAGTACAAGGCTGAACCCAAAAGAAGACCTCCTTGTTTTTATGTAAGAGTAAGCAAAGGGAGGGTCAATGCATCCTGTAACCCTTGTTTGAATCCAGCTGTGAGATGTGCCTAGCATGGTGGTCATATTGCATTCCTGAATCATCTCAGATTACCGCAACTTGGAGGAGCAGCACCGCAATAAAGGTATTCCATCCAGCTTGATGACTACACTTCGGACATCACAAATCGGAAATGGTGGATAATAACTCTCACAAAGTTTGTGTTGCATACTACTTAGAAGGCAAAAAGGAATGCCTGGTTAGTTTATTCCGTCCTACAAAACATAAATGATGATCGTACATACACGCCAAATGCCGGAAGCCAGACGTGTCTGTAGACGAACTGGAAGGTTTCATGTCTGCGCATTTGCTTGACAAATTGCTTTAGTGTACATGCAGAGTGGTAGCGGTAGGAATATTGCTGTAAGGCACTGATTCAATGAGTACTTTCTGAATTTGTGACAAATTTGCATAAGCTAGCACTAACAAGTCAAATATGGACAAAAAATTTGGGGAAAAGTAATCTTGATTAACAATGCTGCATTCTAACAGACTTTTGAAACATTTCAATGCTGGAAAGTACATTTTAAGGGAACCTGCTGTAGAAGTAGACGATGTTTCTTCATGCTAGAGGCTTCAGCAATTCCGGATTTTTATTGGTTCCATGACAACTTCAGTTTCGATAATGGCAGCTCTTCCTTCACTATGACCTTTCATAAACAAATAAACAGGGAGATAAGTGAGTCACATTTTAGGCATTGCAGTTTCAGGCTCATTGAAGTTATCAAATTCGCAATTTACAAATACTACCATTTGGAGAGCAGTGGATCCAATTGTAACTTGTTAATTACTCGTTTAACTCGCAGTTTTTTAAGCAAATGGCTCAGATGTTTGAGATAACTTCAGTTTCAATAGCGGCAGCTCTTCCTTCAGTTTTCACACTTGCTGTATCATACTCTCCGGGCCATATACGGTACCCCACTCCCTCAAAGATTCCGCTCTTCCATCCAAATTTCAAGGCTGTAACATGCAAGGCAAATTAATCATGCACAAAGGTGTAATGTACTCTCCACCCAGAGTGCCGTCAAATTCTCGTTATAACACGCATTCTTCTCCCTCTTTTCCATTAGTCACTGCAGCATTTGTTTTGACTTCACTCTGGTGCTGACCAAATGTCTCAAATCTGCTGCTTTGTTTTGCCTAAACTTTTGAGTTGATTTATCCAAAAGCAACCAATTTGCCACAGTCAAGTCACCGTAGCAAAATAGACTAAGAGGGCATTTACGCAGAGCAGTAACTTTTCCCACCCCAATAGGGATTGCTAAGCTCTAATTTTGCGCCTCTGTGGCCACTTTGGGAGCTTCGTATAGCCAAACCATGTCAGAGTATACTTAGAATCTCTTTTCCATGAGCTCTTATTTCATCGATGCACAAATCCACCTCACAATTCAGTCCTCTATTTGAATTACCAGCCAAGGTTCCCCAACCTGAACCCCAGGGACCTAAAACCATTGGGAATACTGATGGAGCCTCTAATGAGAGAGGGAGAATAATGAGCCAAATGACAACCAGAACAACCATCATAGCTGAACCTTTAAATGAATGTATTTTAAAAATGAATGTATTATCTCCGCACCTCTTATACGTGGAGTGTTATGTCTAAGGGCGGGGGATGATGGAATGTCTCACCATTTCTCTCTCACATAGGCGACATGGGCGGTGCGGTTATCCATTCTTCCAGCTCTTTTGCATGCTTCTTTTAGAGGTGACTCCAAGTCAATATGCCATTCCATTCTTCAGAAATAACTTGGAGCCCAAATTAATTTTATTGTTGGGTTTCAATTGTACCTTATTCTCTGCGTGTCCACTAACTCATCTTTAAGAGAGGATAGTTAGAAATCAACAGATGCAACACTTTGTTAAGTGATGACTCTGATGGAGTCATCAAGTGTATCCACTACAAGCCTTGGTCAATCCGTAATGGAGTAAGTATTTAATGCATCATGTCACAATATTGAGTCATAATGTATTTACACCATTACAGCCCAAATACTTTACAAACTTTACAAATTTTTTAAGATTTTAAATTGTTAACTGAACTCATGCAAATTTTTGTGAGCAGCTAAACCACAACCATCAGCGATTTGTTCACGAGTTTGAAATAAAAATGACACAATACAAGTGAAAATGCAAATAGCACTTATTTCGGGCATGGGCCGGGTGCTTCTCTTCCACCGTAAAATATTTTCCTTCCTTCCACTTTTCATACTATTCTCTAATATGGGACACGCCGCTCAGTTAAAATGATTGCAGCAACTGCCAAAGAATCCCTTGACGCAAACCAAGAGAGGAATACTGGCTCCAAAATAGAAAACAATGAGGCAAACTAGCTCACACACTCTGACAAAGTTGCGGTTTTTTTTCACGCGGCATGCCTTTTTTAATAGAGGTAAAATTTCCTAGGGTTTGCGTGTGCAGACGATGGGAGATTGTTGGATCACGAATGCTTGCCTAGGTGTGTGTGTGTGTGTGTGTGTGTGTGTGTGTATGCAACTGTCCTAGTCAGTTGCGACGATGCAATGGCCCGTGTCCCGCCCACAGCCTCAGTACATTCGAACAGGTAAAATTTCAGTGGTCTCGGTTTAACTTCTCAAAAAATGGAAAAAAAACTTACCGAATCCAAATTATTGCCTTAGCTTGGTGGAAGTAAAGTGACAAGTATATGCCCTAATGTTTACATTTTATCAAAATTGCCTCCTCTGCCCTATATGGTATAGTCCAAAGCAACTTTGCAACGTTCGGCAGGAAGTTAGATCCTTGTACATTTACCGATTACAAAATTGAAATGTCCAAATTTGAAATTGGCGCCTTGATTACTAAATGCCAACGTCCATGTACTGTACGGTTTGAGGACTAGTTAAAAAATATCTTCGCTGTGAGGAATTTAGCTTTTCAAAGAGGGCATCACACTTGATTCAGTAGTTACTGACCTTGCAATGCTGCTCTGCTTGACATATGCAAACCGTCAAGCGAGGTTGTTTTAAACAAATAGGTAAATTTTCAATTTAAGGCGTACTTTTTGTCGAAAATCTTATTTTTACCACTTTCACAACCATTAGGTTATTTTTCTCCCACTTTATAAATGCAAAGTGCGCTCACTGCTGACACGTGACAGGTGTTATTTGGTTTCTCTGACAGGTTTGACACAGATGAGTTATAAGGTAAAGGTATCGCTTTACCTAACCAACAGTCAATTTGGAGATGCAGACGTAACTCTATCTACAAGTTCTCTAAAATTTCACTCAAAACTATCTCGCGATGGCGAACCGTCAAAAGTAGAGCTGCACAGTAGGTGATTTTAAATATTATATTAATATTTTGCAAACGAGTTTGCTTATCTCTTTCAATTAACTAATGATAACGTGCTTAATGGTCAAACCATTCATTTTATTCAAGGTAGGGAATTCGAGGTTTTCTTGCTTGCACAGCTAAAAACGTTAAATTGCTGAAAATGTCTTTTACTGTAATATTCAGAAATGCAATACCTTTAATTAATTTTTTATCTGTGGTGGAAGTACCTCCTCTTTCGGACCACCAAAATAAGTTCGGGATCACAATTGTACCAGTGATAAATGAGGAATAAGGGGTATTATCTTGAGAGCGCATAAGACAAGCACGTCATTACTGTTTGACTAGTGATTGAACAACTTCCATATTTAGATTTAAAAAGGGCTGAGAATGGACTTGTTACCCACTTTTGTTATCCCTTCTGCATTACGTGCAAGGCAGGTAAAGGCCGTCGGATCTGGAAACAACTGCCACGTATATCTGGCTTGGACAATTACCCCATTTGCCCCAATTCCTCGCTACTTTGTTTATGATGAAAGTCATTTGGCCGGGAAATTGCCTCGTCAGCAATACGCAAGTCCTTGCGCGTCTAATCAGTCGGCAATTATTACAACAAAGTCCATCCGTGCAATGGTACACCCGCAGTCAGATTTGATGACGAATTTTGCAAGCTCTCCATGAATCTTCAGTGAGCCACGGAAAGGGGGAGCAGATGTAATCTTATAAGAAGAATAAAGTACTTTAAAGGGTCTCACTTCACAGTGATTGTACCACTTAAGTCTATGTTCACGGAGTTTTTAGGGAAGAGAGTAGACATTGACATCTAGAGGACCCTGTTGTCCACCAAGAGAGGAAACTGGTGCATTATGATTGTAATAAATTACTTTTTGATCGAATCTGAGATAGAACTCATGCAGACACAAAACACTGGAACAGTTGTCACACCTTTCCTTAATTGCTAAAATTCTCAAAACGAAGTGGCTGAAACGGGGTGCAGTGTACAAAAAGTTTATTTTCAAAGCCAACTTTTACCGAAATGTGCAAGAATTTTGCAATTTGTAAGGCACACATGACATCTGAACATCCACAAGGTGAAGAATAGATGGAACAAAAGAATCGCATTTAGATTGGAATACTGAAGGCAATTAAGAGGAATGCCCAACGGTATGATTGGGATTTACGTCTTGGACGGCGCCTACTTGCTCGCCGAACGAGCTACAATGTATACATTAAATGGTTGTGTGATGAGAGTACCAAGCGAAATGTCTTAACAAACCCAGAATTTGCATCCCACAACATCTCAGACTACGTAATGCAACTGAGTGAAGAGATGCGAAAATATTCAAAGCCTTGCGAGACTACTTGCTACAGTCACACATCAGGCAGGAAAGATATTGCGGGAAGACGCAATCAAACTGAGTTCCGCCTAGCCTGTTCCACTGCGTAGAATGCATTGCATGCTTTGGCACCCCTAGAGCAAAAAAATGAAGTCTTATTGATGGTAGTCGTCTCAACAACAAAGCACCTAGTCTGCAAGGCATGACTCTGTAATCTATCAATTACGATTAATTAGAACGGTTTAAAGTAAACGTTGCCACAGAAATACTACGCTGCTAACATTTTTACAATTTTGAAATGCAGCACACTTTTCTTACTGGGATATCAAAATTAAAATTAATGGGTTTGTCTTTGCCCTTACCTAAGACTATACTTATTTTCCAGTAATCGAGCTGTCAATGAAGTACATTTCCAAGCTGCGGTAAGGAAATGACGCTAGTTTTATTTCACCCTAACACCTTCTTTAAGGAGTTATATGGTATAGCCCAAGCGGTCTGTTTATTACTTAGAACAATCGTTTTAATAAAACCAGCTTAAGCCCGATTTTCTTCAAATAATCTTAGTCAAACTGGCTCTACAAAGCCTAATTTCGGATCAAAAGTTAAACAAAATCTTAGAAGAGCATAAGCGACTTTAGGATGAAAAGGATTTACACTTGTTTTGCAATATGTGTTCAAATACTACTTTCCTCTTCAAAACCCAGTTGCATTTTAACATCATTATTTGAGTTATTGCAGGGTGACTCGGCGAAACAAAGTCAGTCAAATGACTATCTGTATAAATAAAATTTTGCTCCTTGTTTAGGCTCTTTCATGCATCTCTGTCGTGTTACTTGAAGCTCATTATAGCAACTGGTATCTGAAGTCGCCTTTTTTCATCCATCAGACCTACTTTTCGTTAGCAAATCATTTTGTTCCCTCCCGTATTTAAGCCTTGAACCAGAACGATTTTCCACCGTTGGGCATTAGAACCAACCTTTATCATTTTCTATCAAATTTAGGCAGAGTATTTCAAAAAAGGGCAGCGAGCACACAAGCAAGGCGCATTGTATGCCTAACGTCTGCAGCTTTCAAGGTGCCAGCGTACACGACCGGGCTAATAAATGGTGTACACTACATTGCACGATTTGTGATTTTGATGTAGCAAATGCCTTGAAGGTGTCCTCTGGCCTTGTCTATCTCAGAGCCTTCGGCCTACTGTGGTTTATCTCAAAACGGTGAATGAATTTTGAAATTTGGGACGCGAGACGTTTCAGGTACTTAGGCAGGTGTGGTAATTCAGGAAAGAAACATTTATGGGAAAGAAGTTAAACGTTCACTGTTTTATCTTTTGTCTTTTCACCGTCGAAGAAGACAAAGATAAAAGTCGAGGATCCCATTTTTGAAGAATTTGAAATGCACTCTAAATGTGCACAAAAGT
>NW_020170531.1:165797-185721 GCF_000524195.1 Echinococcus granulosus | reverse complement strand
TGCAATCCTGCCATCGTAAAGTAACTCAAGCCATTATACGAATTCAGAAATGTAAGCAAATGCTTGGTAGGCAACCACTTTTTCATGTCAATGGAGTACCTGCTGAGCAGTTTGTTTTCTCCTGCAGCATGCAAAGGTGCCAAAATAGGAGTCAATCTCTGCCTTGAGCTGACAGACTTGATGCATCAAATGATAAGAAAACCGCGTGGAGCTTTGTTGGCAATCATGATCTGTACATCACAATCATTCTTGTTGCATTCAAGCACACCTGTACAGCAGATCTACTTTACAGTGAGTCACTGTAAAGGCGAATCTACGAATGTGCCATCATGATGAACGCAAAGGGATCGCCTTATGGGACGATGAATGATTCCTTCACTGCTATGCCTCAATTTGATTAACACCAGTCGAAGGATACTTCTTTTTCTTTCGTACTAACCATTCCTTAGTCTCTACAACTAAAGATTGCAAAGAGAAAAGTGAGAGGTGAATGAATTCACCCATTAAAGTAGGATTTATGCACCTTTAAGTAACGCATTAAATGGATTCATTTGACTCACATTTCTGACGTTTCCTCTGTTGGTCGTGGGATTGGGACCACAAGTGTTACCGCCGCAGTCGCCAGAGGAAACGAATAACCCATTGGATGGGGTTGAAGGAAGTGGTGGTACTGAATTTGGTTCAGATGGAATGATATCACATTTATATCCACCTCCAGTCTCGGGCCTTTGCGATGGCAGTGGCGGTAGAGGTCGCCTTATTTTTCCTTGCTCCATGACCGCTGTGAACTGAAGCAGAGATGGCATTTCGGCCATATTAGGCAAGTCTTATCTAATTAAGCCCAAGCAATTTCTCAAAAGAGATAGCAGTATCTAATGCAACACGCATTTATTAATCGAAGTGTAAAATATGAATTTGACGACATTAATAATGCTGTAATTTACATTGCCAAGGAACGCATTCGTTTGGAAGGAGCACTTCGACTACTTGGAAATCAGCTGACACAAGAAAACTCTGAAATAAATAAAAAACCTGAAACACACTAGTGAAGTAGTATTTCAAATGCAAATAAAGGGAGATTAAACAAAACCAAGGACTGCTTTAACCATCACACTTAGAGCGAATGCACACATAGACAAAATTTATAAGCTTGAGAGGCTATTCATAGTATTTATGGCTCATGAATCAATTTGACAAGACCATCAACCACAACAGGCCTGATTATCTTGTGCTTCAACGCAACACCAATTATCATTAACATTTCAACTGATTCCACTTCCTTTGCAAAAACCACAAAATACACCATTTATCCTTAGAGCAAGAGCATTCTACATCCGCTTTATTGTTTACAATCCCACAAATCTGTTTACATCTCACAATTTCGTGTAACTAATGATTTGAAAGTACTGTAAACTACTTGTCACATATTCGTGACAACAGTTCTAGATGGACTAATCGAGACGTGATACTAGTGTCGGTGGTAGTGAATGTGTTGAGCAAAGAAAGATCCCTTCACCTTACCCCTTGGCAACATCTTCTAAAAATGCCACACTCTTGTAGATGAGCAATGGCCTTGAATGTAATTATACGTGTTAAGAACAGGATAAGTGCCAATGAAATTAGAGAATGCACACACGGTCCTCATTTGACACCCATCTTCACTAAGGAATCCACATATCTTGTCGGCATCGTGACTGTCAAACAGTCATAGAACAACAAAGTGTTCTTCAAATCTCTCCCGGAATAACCAAATGATATGGACCAGAAAAGCTACTTTCTTGCCTCTAAAGCAATAAGAAAGAGGACCCTGTCAATGCAAGACACTCCTGCATGCACATGATCGAAGTGTTTTATTGGAATCAAAACTCATCTTAAAGATCACTTTGCTAATCGCACATTTGTTGGTTTGATGTCTGGTACGTAGACTTGAGCAATTTTAGACTTTGATGGTGTGGTACAAAGGCTGTCCTGAGATTTGACAATGTAACATGACAGCTCCGTCCTTGTCACGGAAATTGTAGGAAAATGTTGCCTGGTGTAACCAAGATGCCAAATGAAAGTTGAGGGGATGATGAAAGTAGCTGAGCGAGAGTTACTTGGCAAATAAAATGTAAGTAAGTTAAGTAGGAAAAAGGGAAGTAATATACTACATGATGGTGAAAACATCACCTCTATTGCTTTCGCTGAGACAAAAACGACTTCTAAGTAGGCAGATGATACAATGTTGAAAATCGTTTCGATGCAATACTCACCTCCGCTGCGTTAGTATTATCATACATAAAATTCATTCCAAAGTTATTTTGGTCTTTCATATTCCTCATGAGGGCTTGGGCGAGGTCATCCGTTAGGCCAAAAGTATCGAATTGGTTCGTCTTCGTGTTAACGCCAGCATATTGTTGAAAAGAGCTGTGGACTACCTGATTTTGCAGTCTTATTGCGGCCTATGTGGGTGAGTGACAAGAACACGTCAGATTGCAAGTCTTCATTCAGTGGAAGAAGACACTTCCATTGGCTCTAATGCATGCACACACCCAATCACACATACAGATGTGTGTGTGACAAATGAGTCTAGCAAGCAGCAAGTAGTGGATTTGCAGATTGCACAAGTGACATTCCATACACGAGCTCCAATGCCGAAAGCCACAAGCACTTAAGATGCTATCAAACGGTTCAACTAGAAAGACAGGAGAGCAAATGGCTGTGTGGTAGCAGGCGATATATGCCACTTCATTTGCATTTTACGGTGACAGAAAAGGGAGAATGCAATAATCTGACTGACTGTGTCTAGAGACGTGATTGCAATCCTGCCATCGTAAAGTAACTCAAGCCATTATACGAATTCAGAAATGTAAGCAAATGCTTGGTAGGCAACCACTTTTTCATGTCAATGGAGTACCTGCTGAGCAGTTTGTTTTCTCCTGCAGCATGCAAAGGTGCCAAAATAGGAGTCAATCTCTGCCTTGAGCTGACAGACTTGATGCATCAAATGATAAGAAAACCGCGTGGAGCTTTGTTGGCAATCATGATCTGTACATCACAATCATTCTTGTTGCATTCAAGCACACCTGTACAGCAGATCTACTTTACAGTGAGTCACTGTAAAGGCGAATCTACGAATGTGCCATCATGATGAACGCAAAGGGATCGCCTTATGGGACGATGAATGATTCCTTCACTGCTATGCCTCAATTTGATTAACACCAGTCGAAGGATACTTCTTTTTCTTTCGTACTAACCATTCCTTAGTCTCTACAACTAAAGATTGCAAAGAGAAAAGTGAGAGGTGAATGAATTCACCCATTAAAGTAGGATTTATGCACCTTTAAGTAACGCATTAAATGGATTCATTTGACTCACATTTCTGACGTTTCCTCTGTTGGTCGTGGGATTGGGACCACAAGTGTTACCGCCGCAGTCGCCAGAGGAAACGAATAACCCATTGGATGGGGTTGAAGGAAGTGGTGGTACTGAATTTGGTTCAGATGGAATGATATCACATTTATATCCACCTCCAGTCTCGGGCCTTTGCGATGGCAGTGGCGGTAGAGGTCGCCTTATTTTTCCTTGCTCCATGACCGCTGTGAACTGAAGCAGAGATGGCATTTCGGCCATATTAGGCAAGTCTTATCTAATTAAGCCCAAGCAATTTCTCAAAAGAGATAGCAGTATCTAATGCAACACGCATTTATTAATCGAAGTGTAAAATATGAATTTGACGACATTAATAATGCTGTAATTTACATTGCCAAGGAACGCATTCGTTTGGAAGGAGCACTTCGACTACTTGGAAATCAGCTGACACAAGAAAACTCTGAAATAAATAAAAAACCTGAAACACACTAGTGAAGTAGTATTTCAAATGCAAATAAAGGGAGATTAAACAAAACCAAGGACTGCTTTAACCATCACACTTAGAGCGAATGCACACATAGACAAAATTTATAAGCTTGAGAGGCTATTCATAGTATTTATGGCTCATGAATCAATTTGACAAGACCATCAACCACAACAGGCCTGATTATCTTGTGCTTCAACGCAACACCAATTATCATTAACATTTCAACTGATTCCACTTCCTTTGCAAAAACCACAAAATACACCATTTATCCTTAGAGCAAGAGCATTCTACATCCGCTTTATTGTTTACAATCCCACAAATCTGTTTACATCTCACAATTTCGTGTAACTAATGATTTGAAAGTACTGTAAACTACTTGTCACATATTCGTGACAACAGTTCTAGATGGACTAATCGAGACGTGATACTAGTGTCGGTGGTAGTGAATGTGTTGAGCAAAGAAAGATCCCTTCACCTTACCCCTTGGCAACATCTTCTAAAAATGCCACACTCTTGTAGATGAGCAATGGCCTTGAATGTAATTATACGTGTTAAGAACAGGATAAGTGCCAATGAAATTAGAGAATGCACACACGGTCCTCATTTGACACCCATCTTCACTAAGGAATCCACATATCTTGTCGGCATCGTGACTGTCAAACAGTCATAGAACAACAAAGTGTTCTTCAAATCTCTCCCGGAATAACCAAATGATATGGACCAGAAAAGCTACTTTCTTGCCTCTAAAGCAATAAGAAAGAGGACCCTGTCAATGCAAGACACTCCTGCATGCACATGATCGAAGTGTTTTATTGGAATCAAAACTCATCTTAAAGATCACTTTGCTAATCGCACATTTGTTGGTTTGATGTCTGGTACGTAGACTTGAGCAATTTTAGACTTTGATGGTGTGGTACAAAGGCTGTCCTGAGATTTGACAATGTAACATGACAGCTCCGTCCTTGTCACGGAAATTGTAGGAAAATGTTGCCTGGTGTAACCAAGATGCCAAATGAAAGTTGAGGGGATGATGAAAGTAGCTGAGCGAGAGTTACTTGGCAAATAAAATGTAAGTAAGTTAAGTAGGAAAAAGGGAAGTAATATACTACATGATGGTGAAAACATCACCTCTATTGCTTTCGCTGAGACAAAAACGACTTCTAAGTAGGCAGATGATACAATGTTGAAAATCGTTTCGATGCAATACTCACCTCCGCTGCGTTAGTATTATCATACATAAAATTCATTCCAAAGTTATTTTGGTCTTTCATATTCCTCATGAGGGCTTGGGCGAGGTCATCCGTTAGGCCAAAAGTATCGAATTGGTTCGTCTTCGTGTTAACGCCAGCATATTGTTGAAAAGAGCTGTGGACTACCTGATTTTGCAGTCTTATTGCGGCCTATGTGGGTGAGTGACAAGAACACGTCAGATTGCAAGTCTTCATTCAGTGGAAGAAGACACTTCCATTGGCTCTAATGCATGCACACACCCAATCACACATACAGATGTGTGTGTGACAAATGAGTCTAGCAAGCAGCAAGTAGTGGATTTGCAGATTGCACAAGTGACATTCCATACACGAGCTCCAATGCCGAAAGCCACAAGCACTTAAGATGCTATCAAACGGTTCAACTAGAAAGACAGGAGAGCAAATGGCTGTGTGGTAGCAGGCGATATATGCCACTTCATTTGCATTTTACGGTGACAGAAAAGGGAGAATGCAATAATCTGACTGACTGTGTCTAGAGACGTGATTGCTACCTACTTTTAGACCAGACAATGCATGAATATGTGCATGAATGAATGAATGAATGGAGGGGAGGGGGTGTGAAGCAAAATCCGCGCAAATAAACACAATCAGATGTATCGTGTGTGTTAATAATCTGGTTTAATGGGAAAGCATTGGGAAAACACTCCCTTTCCTCCAGAGACGAGTTAGTCCAAATTTAGGCACTACCCTGACACACGTGCAAAATAAAGACCGCTAGCTCAGGGTTCTGGAACTGAGAGAAAGAGGGTATTCGGGTAAAAGATATCCTTGATCAAACAGAGATACTGCCTTAATGGTTTACTTAATTATGTAGAGAATTGAGTTACTGCAAACCACATTAGTTCAGCGCATGCATCCGCCTGACTGAAGTGTGCATTGCTTGAACAACTGGTTTGACACATGAAGTGAGGATGAGCTCGAGAACCAACACAGTGATCTGCCAAGCATTGACAAATGGATAGGGAAGAAGGATGGGGAAACTTTCGCTTCTGACCTCCTTACATCAAGTTTTGTAATCATGGCGTTCACGCAAATATTGAATAAGTATAAATATGTAATGTACAAAGCATACAAGTAAGAACTGGAGAGAAGACGATTGGAAGCAATAAGAGGAGAAAGAAAAGTGGGATAAGCTGATCGAGAGAGGTTGGAAAGAAGGAGGAAAGAAAGGGAAGGAAGCAATATTAAATAAGAAAAGCAAAGCCTTCAGCGGATGGTGACATACAACGCATTCAATCGCCAAGTGTGCAGAACTTCACCAAACACGGAAGCCTCCATCCCAATGCTTTGTTCTTGAATGTATTTAGCACATGGAAATTCAGTAATGGCAAATGTGGCTGCTGCAAAGACCAAGCTACGGAGATAGTCGTTACATTTGGGATAATAGAGATGGCATTGTGCGTGCTGTAGCCCATCTCCACGAAAAGGAGTGATCTGAGGAGTTGCCACATCTCCGTCAGTAGGTAGAGGCGGATGCAGTAGAATTAAATAGGGCTGTCTCGATTTATGGTGACAAATCTTATGTGACTGCCCTGCCAGCTCTGGGACTGTTGGGCATGTCGAGCTGTAGCACAGTGAAGTCTCGTGGCACACGATTGGGTCTGCAGTAGTTCAAAGGATGTAAGGGTTTGTTTGGGACTGTGCAGCCAAACAGTTGATGCTTGTGCCTCTACAACGTACATTATATTAATTTCTACAACTATCAAGATGCCAATCGACCTCGTGCTGATTGAAGTACACTACACTAGAGTAAATTGCAGTCCCTTTTCCAATGCGATCGTCTACTTACATAGTTAGGCAAATATATGCGACATTCCATCGACACGTTACTCTCCCTTGTGCATTCCACCACATCCATCTTACTACCAACTGCCAAGCCGCAAAATATCAGCCACACTCGACGTATTATATCTGAGCCTGTCTGCCTGATGACCAAGTTAACAGCAACCTCCAAGTTGCACTGGCTTTTCCTTAAACTCACTGCTGAACAGTTGGAGAAGGTGCAAAATGCAAAGTCTAGAATTGTCATGAACTACTTTGTTCTGACGATGGATCAATCAAGATGGACTCTCTCGTCTCATTTCTGGAGACCTTCATGTTACCATCGACATGGTATAAGGAAATCAACGTGGGGATGAGACCGTTGGTAGTAGTGAAATGCCGTGTGCCACGCATCAACAGATGACGAAGAATAAGCAGTTAGTCAGCCAGTCCTCTGTCGATGTAAATTGGTTGCTTACCCCGATTTGTGATGGGACACATGGTATTTCTTTATTACCTGTTCACAAATGATGTATTCACATGCCATAACACGCTTCCAAGCCAAAAGTCACTTTATCCACACAGAGCAGTAACGCGATCGACTGAACAAGTGTGTGTGGAGTACTGCAGACCAACTCGTTGTCTGTGCATGAATTTCTTATTAAAGTCCTAACCCAATACAAATTAACACTTCTCGCCTCGCCACTGTGTGAGTAGGAAATGAGCAAGGAAACAATTAAGACCGCCAGACCTAGTAAACCAAGAGGAGAACTCTCTCTTCCCTACTCTTCAAATCCGAAAATCTTCTTTGTTCGCATTAAATTCTGATTTATGCAGGTTGGTTTAGTGTCATCAGTCAGTGTCACTATTCATTTGAAAATGTTACTAATGGGCTACTGGATAAACAGACGTCATGACTTTTCTAGTCATTGATGCTTGTTTTGCAATTAGACGATGAACTAGACGAACGGCAATTGATGCGTCAATTGGCCGCGTAAGAATGGTGGCACCACATGTTGAGCAACACCTATGTGCTGAACATCATCACACAAGATCGTACGTGCATTTAGCGAGTGCAGATATCGAATGAGTTAGTGGATGAATTCGAGTGGGAAGTAGGTTGTGCATCTGATTCAGCACACTAGAAATCTACCAAAGGGAGCATGCGAGCTATTGCATGCAGTTGACTCCTACTTATATCAAATGAGTAGTTAACGAGCACTCGTTACCGCTTCTAGTCAGATGAATAACTAAAACTGTTGGAGACTCAGTTTCAATTCCTTTCATTTGCCAATGACAAGTTTTACATGTATGGCATCCTTTGATACAGCATTCATGAATTTGGCTAGACGCAGGTCGCATACACTCTGAGCACGATGGCAAGTGCTATGGAAGGATACATTGTGGTAGACATCCTCCAACCAGAGTCTCTTGTCATTTTTGTGTTTCACCCAATAGTCGCGTAATGCGTCGTCAAAAGACACTTTTGAAATGCAAGTAATGGACATTGCTTTGTGACAGAAAACCAGTCAAGCCAATTAAGATTTGAACAAATGTACTTGTTAATAAAAAACTGATCTCCTACTGGACGTTTCTTTGCATTAGCATTAATGGTAAACAAGTGAAAGTAAACTCTATTAAAAGGCTTTAGTATATTTAACAAAAATGTAATTGTTGTTCCTTTTTTATTTTGACAAAGGGTATTGAGACACGCTTGAAAGATTTTATGTGCTTTTGCGTGTAGACCGATCGTTCCCCATGGGTGCCTTAGCTTAATCACACACTTTTCATCCTCAAGCTGCCATTGATTCTTCACTGAACACAAACATCACTTTAGGTTGCTGTCACGCTATGAAAAAGTGTGCTCTAACGCTTTTAAGTTTACTTTTACATTTTGAGATTCTCAACAGGCATTAAGCAAGGGTCAATAGTAAATCGGTGTAGTAAGTAGGGCGGGTTCATTCACCCAAAGTATTTAACATTTCAATGCGTTCCTAACCAAATTCCCACGCCCTAGAGGTATCTGTAAAAAAAACATTTTGTGTTAAACTATAAAAGCAGAAAAAATTGATTGGCAATGTCTCTATTGCTGTTTTAGGACTTCGCTGCTCTTTCCGTTTACTATGGGTAGAGTCTAGGATGGAGAGGTCATCATAATCATTGCTTACACTTCGAATACTGTAGCAAAAAGCTAATCACAATGAATGCAGTTTGTTAGTAAAATACGTGCAACGAGCACAGGAATTCATTTTTTTAACAATTACGCCTAAAAATATTGGCAAGGGTTTAAACGTTGTTGCAAACGCCGAGCCTACTAAACTACCGGTTACAGTCACAATCACAAAGTGTGAATGAGAAGCCTTGGAGTTAGTTTGATGAAACGAAAAATGAGTGCTCGATGATGTTACAGGAATGCCAAATATGTGCATTGTCTCGGCCTGTGTCGTGATCTCTGCCAGTTCGCTCTTCGTGTGAGTGTTGGGTGCAACACAACATTGAACCAACATCTTTGAATTGAGGTCAATAAATTTGCCTAAAAATGGAAGGCGGTTTTGTTTGAGATAATACACAATAATCAGAAGTATTCTGTGCCTCTTTCGCAATACTTTTGTTCAAAGCATTATGCTAGCTGTTAGTGTCACATACACGCGGCGCCGTGGTTTTCTACGTAGTCCCGTGGGTCACAAGTAGATGGCACGTGACAGTCGAGTGTTCACTTGGACTGTGACATGGAACGTACCATCTACGCGTTTCGTTGCTACACTCCGTGCGCTTCTTGACATTTGTGGGAATATGGGAGGTGAAGAAGTGGCTTGTAAATAAAGTCTTCTTAGGTAAAGACATTAAGCGTTGTCGTAGTGGACTGAGTTTCTCCAGCAGTCGCATTAAGCCCTGCCAGCTGAAAGGATTCATTATTAACGTTAAGAAGACCTTAAAGGCAACAAATGTGGCTGGAAGACAATGTCACAGAGTAAAGGTATTAGCTCTAAGAGTAAGGTGTCCGCTAAGCTTAGCTAGATACCAAAATTTCACATTCATACACCTTTTTCAGAACATAAACGCATGCAACTACAGCCAGGAATTTCAAGTAAACAAAGTTGTTTGTCACAATTTATTAGATTTATAAATGAATAAATGGGTGGTCACACGAACACCTTTAAGCGATACAAATAAAAAGTATTTTAAGAAGTGAAATCGGAAAGGTATTTTAAAGTAATTGGCATACATTGAGCTTGCAAAACATCATCCACCTTTATTCTCCCTTGATTTATTATCGTCTACAACGTGTTTGCTTCGTGAGCATGTCCTTCCTTTAAAAGGGGAAGAAGGAAAATGAAGCATAAGTAGCCGCTAAGCCCCTTTAGTTTACGGTATTTTTCTCTACAATCGCTCATTTTATATTCTAGACAATGATATATACCACTTAACAGATGTGATGACCTCTATTTTGCATTCCACATTACCCTTCCACCCTAAAATCCTCATTAAATACCCGTTACACTTGAGACCTTTCAAGCAAACCTGCCTCACGGATTGTGTTTGTCTCTTTGCCAACTCCAACTAAAAGCCCCTCACAACATACACTGACCAAAGTGAGGGGAAGGTGAGGTGTGCAATAGCAAAAGGCTTTAATGTAGCAGTGATGGATCACTCAACGGTCAATGATGCATCGTCACCTTGAGGAAGACACCCTCTCCTTCATTACAACCACCGATTAGGGTTAAGTCCTACATCAACTGTGAGGAAGCATCGGTGGTAGAGTAGTCTTGGCAAAGTGGTCGCTGCAGGTCATGCATCAACGGATGAGGGGCAACATACTCGGAAGTCTTCCAATGGAAGTAAGTAATCTACACTTCACGACACAAACCGCACCATTCGCTTCAAACTGCTTGTTGTCACCGCAACTATCAGGTCTTTCTGTCTCCATGTTTGCCTGACCAAATGAGCAGCTGATTAGCTAAACAATTAATGTTAAGAAATGGCTGTTTTTGCATTGTTCCGCATTTGGGACCAGCATGCAATTTCGGCCGCACAGACGATTTACATTACACCGAATGAAGGCAGGTATTATTTTTTTCCCTTAAGCGTTTTATGCTTGTTTTTGCACGCATGTGTTGCGTCGCAGACAAAGTAGTTTACTTTAAAAAAATGCATTGCTTGAGGATATAAGAAGTTCTTAACGAAGGGTGGGTGGATGATTATGAGGATTTGTGTGTTTTTAAGTAAGTCTTTGAGTGGAAGACATGGGGTTCCGGAGCACAGGACACAACTTCTACATATAATCAACTCCTTTTTATGTGCCAGTAGCAGAACTTTATAAGTGATACTTCTATCTTATGCATTCCTTAGCCAAATACACATCGTCTTCGCGACAAATACTTCACTCTTTAGCATTTCCGCTTGTCTGTTTCAGTAATTGCAATACGTAGCGGCCGCTTTTGCTTCGGGAATTCAAAAAAAAGCCTTTCTGGAAGGTAAAATGGCTGGAAATGAGCTAAGGCATTTCATGAGTGAGCTTCATGTGGCTTTTAAATGAGTCGTGATTTGGAAGATAACAGAAAGTCTTGTTGCAGCTGTTGAGGTCGTCGTCAGGAATTTCTGTATAGTTCACCTCCAAACCATAGTTTGAACCAAACAAATCAAGAAGTTGAGTCGGTATACTTATAATTATGTATTATAATAGTTGATTTTGTGGCACCAAGGGTCGGTGCATCACCACTACTGTTAATGCTTGCAGATACAGTTTCAACTTGATTTTTTACCGAACGTAGTTGGACAGCAGTCAAACTTAGAAATAGGAGCGTCAAGCATCTAGAAGTGGTCTGTGCTGCTTTTTTTAGATTGGGACGGAGACAGAAACAGAACCGCCTTCTTCAGAAGACAACAGTCGGAGGTCACTGGAAGCTTTGTTAATTGAGGCATTGAACAAACTATTCTTGACACTACAGCAAAATCTCCCGGATGATGAGGACTAGGACTCCGATTTCTCTCAAAAGCATCCACTACCTCTTTCTGCCACCTACACATTTCTCGCCTCTCTTTTGCTCATGGTGGCCTTGCCTCAACCCACCCCTGTACCCTATCCACTATTCCTCGATCCTAAAGCAGAGCGGAATCATTATTCCATCGTCAATTTTGTATGCTTAAATAAAAGTTGATAAAGTAAGGAGCTTTAACCCTTTATGTGAATAAAGTTGTAAAATCTATTAGTGTGTGAATTATCTGGCTGGAATTTGCCACCTAATCACTTTTGCTGTTCTCTTCTGTCTTCTATCTCATTGGTCGATTACGGCGATCCCAAAATTTGATGGTATGAATTTATTTCATCCTTTTATACCTCTGCTGTAAGTTTACAAGGAGCATTCTATTTGGCTTAGTGTGTCAATCGCGATTTTTCAGTTAGGGTGTTTAAAATGTCTGTATGCCTTTACAACTGACTGTTTACGTACCACTTGTTTATCATTAAAGAAACGATTTCCAGCATAACTATTTTTTATATTTTGCCCATAACTATTTGTTGAGTTCAACGTATGTCTACAGCGGTGTCGATGATCCATTATTGATGACAGCGACTGAACTGGTCTTTATGAATTGCTGCTCGATACATCTACCCTTTGAAATGTAAATGGAATCGTCACCAACTTTTCGACTCTGACCACTCGAAACGAAACGAAGACTTCATCCCTAATTGCTGGCTGGTCTTAAGCAGTGCACTCGTCTAGAGGGAACAAATCCATCTGCAGAATACCACACAAAAATAGGGCCAGTCTTTTTTATCACGTATCAGTCAGCTAAACAGTAGCTCAGCCGGTCAAACAGAGAGTCAGACGGATGAACGAACAATGGAAAAGTTAAAGTGAACGGTGGGTTTTATGGCGTTTATAGCCTGCGTGAATAAAGTGGAGACCATCCGCTTTAATTGTGGGCGGCACGCTTTGCTATTGCGACAGAGGGTTGAATTTTTAGAGATGGCAATTTGACCCTCCAATAATGGCCAAAATTTCAGTCACTCGTGTGTTGGTGGCAAATGTAGGAGCATTTCGATTGCAAAATTATTGAGAATAGCATGACCCCAGAAAATAAATGTCTAGGAAACTTTGAAAAGGCAATTGCTTCCCAGTTCATCACCATGTCAGCGGTAGAGGTTGCAGAATAACTAGGTCTGTTTTTATCCTCCTTGGCGGTGTCATTCGCGGCACTGACTGCAGGAGTAGCCGGGACGGCATCTACATTGATTGGAGCACTCACACTTCCATGTGGACGTGTCGTGTGAAGAAAATAGAAATGAGTGGTGAAAGCCAAGGCATCCAGGCAGTTCTGTAAAACTTGTTTTAGGCAGTGGTGACAAATCGTAGTTAAGGTCAGGAGACCGTGAGAGACTAGAAGTCGCTGGGAAGGTGTCGCGTTGTTGTGACACAGTGGCTCGATTTACTGAAAGCGTAAGCAATGAGACGAAGGAATATGTGGATGGTAGAATAGGATCCTCTTCTGCATGCATACTTTCATTGCACTTCTGCTCTGGTTGTGTACCTGACGATTTGTGGAGTTGTGCTGTAAAGTAGATGGAGAAAATGCTGAAGGAGTTATCTGAAACTGGTGGCATCAATAATGAATGTGTTTTGGCAGACAAATCTGGTGCGTATGAGAGTTCTGCATCCAGACCATGGGTAGCTTTGTCTACAATGTTTGAACTGGACTTTGTTGTCGACTCCTTCAATATACTATCAATCGAAAAATCGAGGAGAATATGAAAATAACCTCATCAACACGAAAATGACGGCACTTTGATGAAGTACAAGGAAAGGCAAAACCATCACACATCATGACTGGAAGGGTTGTTGAACGGGGTATCGTTTTCCACCGTCTGACCTGTGACAGTACGACCTCGGTTACTATTGGCTTTGAGGCCCACTGACTCAGGTCAGGGTTCATTGACGTGAGGTTTGTAAACACGTTCGATGGTGAACTTTGAGAGTCTCTGTGCTGCTTATGGCACAATCGATTTCAAAGTTGGGTCATAGTGTGCATCATGGAGGTTCCGGTGCCCATGCGTCCCAAGTAAGCAATGCAGGAATGTAACTGGGGCTAGAGTTTTCAGTAAATAAAACTTTTGTCATTTCAACGACACAAGGACTTGACGGATCCTTCGGACTGACTAAATGGCCCAAATCTTCTGACGCATGGTCGAAGTAAAGCGGCATTAAACTGATCTGATATTGGACGAAAAACACGTTTGATGAGGCATCAGACAGTGATGTGGCAAATGTTTCACCTCTTTGATAGCAAAGCAATTAACTTGTTCTCTAGACGATTGCTCAGAATGACCTTCTTCGAGGCACCGACTTTGCGTTGTCATGTGGGCAATGTATTTTTGCCTACCCAGGTCCAGTACCCTCGAGCCGAACCTTTTGTGATCTTGCATAAATGCAATCAGAAATGCGTTTCGTCTGCTTCAGAGTGCCAATTCTGCGTACACTTGACATGAAACACCATTACGAAACCGCCCCACCTCCAGATGATGTAAATCAAACCACAACTAACTCTCCCTTCACCCATAATGTTAAACACTTCCCACTTATTTTTAGTAAGTGCGGTGCCTTATTCCGTCTTTTATTAAGAACAGCGTCTTCCCCCAGTTGATGATCCCCTCGTCTACAATTGAGTAGCTCATCACTACTACAGTCAAGTCTTCTGCTACCGCATACCTCATCTTCTAATGCCGACTAGCATGCGTCAAGAAAGCCTTCTGATTCATTTTCAAAACCGAGGTGAAATTTATTCGTAAAGCAGAGGTGCTGGAATAGAATCGCAAGAGACATGCATTTAATAATATTGAAAGGTGGAATGAAAGTGGGAGAAGGTGAATTAAGTGCATATATTTCTCCAGAAGTTGCAAGGGCCTTTTTCGCATGAAAAGCGGAAAATTATGGGTTTTAGTGGTAACCCGATAGTAAATATATAGCAGTTTCACTTGCCTCAATTCCATTTTAAATGGAAAATAGACCTGCGTAATAAACGCGTAACTGAGTGGAATGCGCCGGGAGATGAGGAAGGTTGATGGTGCAATGCAAAAGCCTTCGCCTGTCGACAGTTTAGCTATTTAGTAATTCTTAATTCCAAATAATTATGACAAATGTCATAGATGCTTCTTGATACCAATTTTATTTGCTTACATTTTTGGAAAGCTAAATATTGCATTGGTTTTGATGTTTTGTTTACCTAATGGGCACTTAAGTCTTCACAGATCGTACTTTTGCTCGGCGGCATAGCCCTCTGGCCACGCTTATTACCCTTAAGGTCTTCCTTACGTTGGTAATGAATCCTTCACATTAGTATGGCTTATTACGGCCGCAGGAGAGGCATCATATCAGTGTCCAGTGTGAAGCCTTGCCATGATGTTCCACAACAATGGGATGGCTATCCTGCTTAAAAAGTATTTTGCTCTGGAAAAAGACATTCTAGGGAAATGCATGTTATAAATAAGGGCCTTGAGTGAAAAATTGTCTTAGGCAACAGTGGTGAGGCCTACTGGATGACGATTTCAATGAAAGTACTTGTTTGTTAGGCATTTGGCTTTGCTCCGGTTCACTATCAACACCTTCAAATCAGGAAGGAAACTGGAGAGTAACAAAATACAGGCTCTACGGTGTAATAAGTACTTCTAGTGCTGTTTGTGTTTTGGGAGGAACTAGCAACAGCTTGTAGCTGTTTAGTGGATGATAAGGATAAGGCACTGCTTAAAAGTGACTATTTTGCACACTTAAATAAAAGGGTCCCATCTAACACGTCCCATTGTCCTCTATCAAACTTGAAAATGAAACTGTAGTCGCATTTCCATTGGTCATTCCAAGACTAATCTCGGAAGCGGCTGTAAACAAGTTTTATTCGACGACTCTGAAGCTCTGCTGGGCATTAACAAAACCGCATTTTTACAGCCTTACTGGTTGCACCGGTCTCCTGTTGCATATTCCAACCAAATTTGAAAGTACCTGCCAAAGCACTAATTTTTGTAGGTTATAATTTGTGGTTTCGTCAATCAAAAGGAATATCAACTTGAAATCTACCTAGCATTCAGCAGAAATGATTCAAAACAAAATTTCAATTTTGAATACAAAACCATGTTCAGTGCTTGCGATTTCAAGTAAAATTTTATCCGTGAAATATGTCGCTACTACCGAGATGGATATAAAAATGGCAATGACCCATTAACTGCATTTGCCATCGCAGCAATCATGTCATGTTCAGTGTGCATGTACCCTGTGTCAAGCCAAATCTGTACGAGTGTTGCAGAGAAGATGTCACACCTGTAGAGCTCCTCCATGATAAATCAAGGTCTTAAGGGGTTCCATTTATCCACCTATCAAGATGGAGTATCAAGAGCTCTTTAGCTACACATTCGATATAAGAATGGCAGAAATCAAATATGCTACATTAAATACACACTTTGATTCCCCGAGGTCTATTCACTAACCTTTTAAGTGTTCAAACCTGCTAATCGCACGTGAGAACTTGTATGCGATGTTTTCCATTACATAACTCTAGCACAGCATGACGCGCGATCGTTCTTAAGTGGACATTTCAACCATTATATTTGCCCTTCCTGTGGTTCATCGACAAAATGGAAAACGGGTGCCAAGATCTATGGCAGTCAAGGTGCACAGATATTCAGTAAACGAAAAACCTCTTTTTCTATAATTTTGAAAGGCTGAAGATAATTTGGGACTAGGCAGGGATCTTTTCTTTTACTTAAAATAAAATAAGTAGACAATATTTTTTAAAAAATAACAACAATGAGTGGTTACACTGAATCCATAAAATTTTGTCCAACTTTAAGGTGAACAAAAAACTATTCATCTGATAGGAGTAAAGAATGGAATGTGCTTTGACATTTTTACAAATCCCGGTGGACCTGATTGTTCCCTAAGCATTTTTTATGCTAATTTTAATTTTTAATTTTTAATTTTATGCTAATCTTGTCGAGGCGGTGGTTCTCAGCCAAGAAATGATTTGGTCTTTAGTCAGGAATTGAGTCGTATTGTACCGCATGTGCATGCTCAGGTGATCAAGGTACTGCTTTGTGTGGAGCAAGTGGTACCGGCCTTAGAATCGTGTGTTAGGAAGTGAGTCATTTCTGAACAGACAATGAAGCAATGCTGTGTTCAGTTATATGACAAACATGGCAATGTAAGTCATTATACGGAATGTTTATACAAGGCTCGGGAACAAGTGATTGACTACCTGATAGTCGGTGAAGTTCATTCTTTGTCACAATGATGTGGATGTGATGTTGATGTTTATGTATAACAACGGTCCCATCACTTACGTTAATCTCCAATTATCTTGCTAGCGGCGACATGTGAGTCCTGATAGTCAAGAAGAGGGAGCCGATTCTGACTGATTCATCACCAGAATGAGGTAGTTTAATCCCTTTGTAGACGGTGCCTTCTGCATCTTCTACAAGCATTCTGCAGCAAGGCTAGAGAGAAGCACTTGTAATTTTAAAATTGACTTTAAATTGATCATGAAGCGGACAAGTTCCCACCTAATGCATCCGGTGCAGCAGACGTTTCGCAGCTTAATAACTGAAAGTGGGAGGATGGCGGTGAAATCCACATGTCGAAAGATTGACGCATATTTACCCTAACAATGCCTGTGGACGAGTCTTTGACAAGTTAGAACATTTTACTCAATCTTCTTGGGATATAGATAGTTGGGATAATCACCATGGTGTACATTGTAAAAAAGCATCTTCTGTTTAAATCCAACAAAGTCTTGCATTGAATGGTCTTGCAATCAATGATGAAGTTTGAGGATCTGGATCATCTACCTTTTAACCAATCAGTTAAAAAACCTTTCGCCGTCAGTTGGTATTCTTTAACAGGTTATGGTACCAATGCACACTTTTGGTACGACTACTTTCAAGCAATTTTGACGCTGCACTTATCGAAGCTAAAATTCCACAAGCCGCGATTATAGATTGAAGTGAATCGCAGAGCTGTCGTAAAAGGGTTGAATCAAGTCAACAATCTGGCAATCTAGGCACGTTAGGTCCAGTATCAGCTAAAACTGTTTCAAATAATACAATTTATGCCTTCAAATGCCTTCTATAGCGAGAATATTCGTTCGTAAACTGTGATAGAAAGATTTTAAAAACAAACATGAGGGTGCACTACTATAAAAGTAAACTATCGCAAGAATGATTGTGGAAAAAAGCGAAAAGTGCACGAAGCTTTTGTGAAATAGATAGAAAAGTGTATATATTTTACAGTACAGGGAATCAAAGCCCACCATCAACATGAATTTGCCATTGCAGCCTTCAAAAGATGCCTTTCACCCAGAGTGATTTGACTTTTATGCCAGGTAGCAAGTTGGCTCTCTCCAGAACCCAACTCTTGAGGCTCCTGCAGTCCTCCATCACGTCCTCATTCGTGCCTCGTTGCCCCTCCACACTGGTGGACACAGGCTTTGATATAGCTGGTTGGAGTAAAACAAATCTAAATGTACGGCATTACTGCCGTCATCTCGTGGAGGGCGAGGGAGGTGAGGGCCAAGGGGGCGGCAGACTTCTCCTTCGGGGCCTCTTTGCTCACAATCACTTAGTAGGGCTTGGATGCCATCTTATTGTAGCATGGGACTGGTGGAAGTGTCATTCTTCGCCATCTATCGCAATGTTTGACGAACCCTCCGGAAAAAGTAACTACACTAGACTACAACGTCAACTATGGATTTAGTTGATTTTCTGGCACTTCTGCAAGGCCTGTTCATGCCGATTTGGGGTTCTGGGAGCTCATGATAAGGGGTACTGGACTACCCCAGCGGTACCACACTACATGCAGTACTAAGCTCCAAGTATGCTTAATCACACACACAGCGCTGACCCAGATCTTCTATGAAGGTCAGGAGTACATGATAGACAACAATGGCATGGAGTGAGAGCGTACTTGCATGCATGAGGGTGGTGGTAAACTAGGCCCTCATTCAACGTAGTTACAATATATATCCGCCTAGTGTAAACAAGTTAACTTGTGTTTGTTAAAAAGGCCTATTTTGAAATTACAAAATCTTAGTAAAGATTTCACTGGAACAGTATTTTGGTGACCGTCGACTTACAAAGAATTTACCACTGTTCAACAATTTATCAAGACCACGAAATCGACATTCAAGTTTCGTACGTTCTATAACGAGTTGAATAAATCATTGCTCAGATCGAAAGTACTGGAAAAGTTGTTGGGAACTTGCGATAAGACGTAATCACCTAGACAAAGTTCAGGAGTTTCGAAAGCACTCCAAGGCTCTTTTCGATGTCTGAAGTTATTCGCAACACTGTTGACGATGAAGAGAATGGATACATCCCTCATGTATCGATTGAACTGACCATTCATCACCAAGTAGGGAAGACTAAGGAAGGAGGACAGGCTGAAATGTTGAGACATACCTAGCAAGCCGTCATACTTTTGTAAAATGGTGTTTTCTTCATTAAAGTGATAATTACTTGCTTTGGTCATTTTGTGTAGACAAAAAACTGCATTGGAAAACAAGTTGAGACATGTTGTTGCCAAATAGTGGAACTTAAAATAAGCGAGGATGATTAGGCAAACAAGAAAATAGAGCTCATCAATTTGTATAAACAATCAAAATGAGGTTTTGTATCACGAATCAAAATTGCGTAGTGTGCGTACTGGGCCTTGTGCATCCTTCGGCAGGAGATTGTTAGAAATGCTAAAGCTACTCCTCAAGGAATGATGAGCTAACTTATTTATTATTTATTCGGTAAGTGAGGTTGCCTAATTTGCAGTTAACTGGGAGTAAATTCGTGCTAAGTGCTCCAAAAATAACTTACATAATGATTGTGCTACCTGTTTTCTAACAACTCGGCTGTGAATGTGAAAGAAAAAAGGAATTGTTCAAGCTTGAACCTTGCAAAGGGCAGCTGATTAAGATGCAGGCGAGATTACGATCGTCTTCTTCAAAATATCAACTAAAATTGGAAAGAAGACTAAAATCGAAGTAGAATTCAAAAAACACCTGCGAAATTCAGCACAATTGTAAGTAT
>NW_020170531.1:154687-165697 GCF_000524195.1 Echinococcus granulosus | reverse complement strand
TTTATAATGTGTCGAGTAAGTTCGGTTTGCGGTGACAATAAACTTTTATTTGACAAAACTATGCCATTACATGTCATCAGTGCTTTAATGTGGAATTTTTTTAAAAAAGACAATTTTTTTGATATGTTTCGTGCACAAAATCTGGTTGTTACTTGTTTGTTTAAACACCCATAGAGCAGCAGCGTTCTTGATATTTTGGGTTACGAAGTCAGTATACCGTAATGGTGCGTTTTGTTTGCTTTTTACTTTTCTGCATGCTTTTTAAATGAATAAATTTGACTACAAGACTTCCTTCGGGGCTTTAAATCCACACCGGAGACTTGGCCTAAGCAGCCCCAGTATGCCTCGGTGAGCTTAAATTTATTTTAAAACCATTCCTCCCATCAAAGTTGGCTCGTGGTCCTGACTGCTCTTGCCATGGCCGCATAAAGATATTAAGTTTATCCATAGCAGAAACTAGAACCAAAATTCTGGAACTTCATAATTAGAGAAGTGTTGAACTGAGGTCTCCCTTATGGTGGTGTCCTTGCATACTATTCATAATTTTTCATTCAAATAAGGGGTGGTCCCGTATTTGCGGCACTTTATTTCAGAATTATTTGCTCTCGAGTCAGTTATCCCATTCGGCATCTTTTGTGCTTTGATTTATCAGTGCATTTTTACATCAAATGAATGAATCTCGTTTTGTCCTGTCTGGATCTCAGTGGTTAGCACCAATACGTTCCTTTACTTTCCAAAAAAGTAACTGAGGATGTGAAATAAAATGGTTTAAATCCTGTTTATCCCATCATGTTATTTGTTTGCCAGCGGGAATCACCTGTAGAATAATATTCCCCCTTGTTGTAGTGGTGGTAATTAAAAGCTTTATCTACGGCAGTTGATGGATGGATGATGCTCCCCCATTCCATAGGGACGTGCGTTTCGTGTTCTGCTTGTCTTCTGTGAAAGTGCTTGAATGACGTGGGTGCTTAATCGTACTTCATTTCAAGAGGTTTAAGTGTGATCATTATGCTCCCATTGCCTACGCACCGTTCGTGTACACGAGTGTCTAATTCAGATGTGTTACGCGTCATTTCTCATGCATCATTAGTTTAGTAGCTGGGATATTTTTCAGGACCTAGTCAGTCTCGATTAATTTCTCTCGTCTTGACAACAGATAGACCCTGAGGTGAGTCGGCTGCTCAATCCCGAAGAGAACCGGCGTCTTCGGGACTATCTCCGTCCCTACCGTGTGCCACGAGCCTTTTTCGTGCTACAACTCTACAAGCCCAACTGTCATGGGGGCTGGCAACGCTGTCACACAGGAGTTGCTACCATAGAGCGGGACGATCGTGAGCACTTATATTACATCCGCCTTTACGACCTGGTGAGGATGTCGCAACTCTTCGAACAACGCATCTTCATAGAGATGGGCTACATCGCACACACAGACAAATTTGCCATCCTCCAAGGCGACGACTGTGCCCTTGGTTTGGCCTTTGTGTCTCCCGAGGAGGCGACAGTTTTCAATCGTGTCCTCACGCGTGTTATTGGCAAATTCATGAACCGCATGAATGATGTCGCGGTGGCGTCGACTAATGGCTTAGGAGCTCCCAACCTGCCTCAGTCGAATTTGAGGCCCGTCAATAATTCAGCTGCTGCTACGCCATCATCCATTTCGCACACCTCGAGGCTAAGGGACAATTTTAGAAGTCTTCGAAAGAAGGTAGGCCTCATGTTTCTCCTTAGCATCCCCTACCACGATTCACTCATGTTCATTGACGTGGTGTGCAAAACAAAAAGAAATAGATGAAAGTGCAGGTTAGAATGGAATAGGATAAGGGTATTCGGTGTCACATGGGGAAATGAAGGCCTGTGCGATTGAGCCTTCCAGCAAACTTATTAGCTTAGAATACACCATAGTGGGTATGTGAAATTCCTCCTTCCCCCGCCCGCCGCTTTGTGCCGAGTGTAGTGAATGCCTTCATTTTCCCATGTCTTGTTTATGTAGTGTTATAAGCTAGGCTGTTGTGAGTTGAGTCTGCGTGACTGAATTACCATGTGCTTTCTGTAGTATCAGGAACAATCCACTGAGGTCGCGTCTCTTCGCATTAGTCAAACTGCTTCATGCTGGGAGATAGGATGCGGTGCTTACCAGCATCTGCAAAAGGTCCAGTGGTTTCCCGTTTATCAGCGTTACCTCGCTTTCATACTTTTCAGCTTCTCTCACTCTGCCCACTTTTGTTTGCCAGTTATTCTTATTACTTCAAATCGGCGTCTCTTGAGTTTTGAGGTTGAAATTGTGGACACTATCCTGTTCTACAGATAAAAGGTTTAATTTGATGCGTTAAAGTTGTCGGCCCAAAGAGGTCAGGTCGAAACGCATTGAAGTAGTAGTTCAAATAAAGCACGCTTCAGTGAAGTAGATCCCATGAGTTGGACTAATTGTGTTTGAAGTACCGCAACTGTAGATATAATCGTATATTTATGGTAATGGGAGTAATAGTTCATGCTAAGATTGTGAATATGCCTACATTCATAACGGTACAATTTATGCCCTCTGCAATTTGAGATGATCCCTTGAGAAGGAGATTTGCGTGTAAATGTAAATTCATTGTGTGCTTTGATCCAAGACATCGTCTGTGAACAAACCACGAATAGATTTGGTTTTTAAATTTGCCATGAATTTGCTCTTAGTTCTCGTGCACTTAAGTGCCTCCTTCAACCGTGCGCTAGACGCTTTGTTAACAATAATTGGTCGCATGCATTCTGGGGTCATGCCAGCATTTGACCTAACTAACCCCTATAGCCAAGTAAGTGTTCATGCATCTACAATTTTTTCAGACCCCTAACACGCACAATGCAACTGATCATATTTATTTGCATGGCATTTGCTCCACCTCTTTTCACCATCCATTCAGATCTAGCAGTCTGAGAGCGGATAGCATCCTCGTTGCTAGAAACGGTCGGTCAGGTTTTTACCTTTTCTATCATCATCCGACGCGATTGCAATCACACACCTCACTGAAGCTTGTACATGGAATGTTTCTTATACAGTCCAGGAACCGACTTTTTGCTGTTAAATGGAATCGTTTGTGTGAAAACGACGGCTCAACTTTGACATAGTAGATGCGTGTATTTGTTTCTCTGTTTGTGTGTATGTGCCATGCCCTTGATTATGCATGCGTTGGGGGGTGCAGGTGGGTGCTCCAGAGATACATATAGGGGCTTAGTTTGGGATTGGTGTTTTCGTGCGGACATGTGTTTGTTTAGTGTGTGCGTGGGTGTGTGTGTGTGTAGTTCAAAGCCAATGGAAGCATCCGTGTTTGCTGGATAAAGACATGCAATCTGCCGCCTTTTTCTCACCCACATAAGCCACTATGTTGCGTCGAAATCAGGTAGTTTAAAAGTCACTTGCCTACTTTGTTTTCTTAGACAAAATCAAACAAGTCAGACCTCATCAGCAATCCTTTCGGTTTCCAACATGTTCAACACCTGGGCTTCAACAAGGAGTCGCAACAATTTGATGCTGTTGGTATGGAGGACGACCTCTTTCGAGCCTTCCTGGATTTGGGTGGGCTCAGAGAACAGGTGAAAACGGATGCCGATAAGGAGTTCGCGCTGAACTACATCAAGGAGACTCTTGGCATGGAGGAGGTGGGTGACTCATTTTAATGGAGTTTAAGTCTGAAACATCCACGTCAGCCACATGCTCTATTTTGAACATAGAAATTGCTCGAGTCTACACACTAAGCATTATTTCAACAAGTGTGGATTAGTTAAAGTGGTCTCCGCAGTCAGTTTTGATTTTAATCAGAGTCCCACTCTATAAATGTGGAATTGTTTTGGCACTGATGCGATCCGTTTTAGCATTCATTTTTAGGGGTGTTAAAGTAAGTATTCTGGTTCATGTTATTTAGTTTTCTGCGCAAGTGTTGCAGAAGACCATATTGCCCGGTGAAAACTCAACCGGATACCACTTGGAAAAGTCGGTATCGTTTGTAAAGGAGAATGGGAAAGAAGGAGTGCGTGGCTCTCTTTGATTTAATTTGTGCGTAACCGGTGCTTAGCTATTGTAATTCCACTCAAGGCAATTGCTCATCTGCAAGAGTATCACAATTGCAACATCTTGGCTTGTTAAGCTAAGCCTAGTGTCACAAATGTGAGTCGGGGTGTCTCCAGCACTTAGCAATAACAGGTTTCACAACATCGTGTGCCGCAAACGGATCTGTGGAGTTAAAAGCAATAAATGGGTTGTGGAATGTTCCTGGTCTGTGGATGATTGGTGACTGATGAGAAGTGCATCGAAGACAATAAAACGCTTTTAACGCTGGTGAACTTTGACTGTCGTCTTGATGGTTGAGGTAGACTTTGTTTTTGTTTGCGCATACTCAGTTTTATCTGGAAAGGGTTTACATCGGTGTTTTGGCACTTCATTGAGCTGCTGTGGTTTCCGAGTGGATAAAACACTCCTTTCTCTTGAGTGAGCTTCGTAAGAGCGAATTTGTCGTGGTGTCTGTGTCGTATATGTGGAAATTCTTTTAGAATGAAAATGCACTGGGTTTTGTCCAAGGTATTTTAATTTCGCATTTGAGTTGTAAAAGTCTCATGCCATAAGCTGATTTTATTTCCCTCAAGAAATTGATAAAAACTTATCAGATTAGATGTACTCAGTTTGGAAGAAATGCCATCTCTTTGCTTCAGTTCGCAAAGGCCATGAAGCGTCAGAAACCAATGCATCCTGCGCCGGCACCACCAAAAACAAATTTCAACCAAATTGCTCCCCCGACCCCTCCACCGGTGCCAATGCCGCGCGCTTTTCCATCGAAACCGAGTGTACCTCCTCCGCCCCCTCCCACTGGGATTCCCTCTCGTCCCAGGGTTCCTCCACCGCCACCACCATCGCGAGTCCCTGTGAGTGGGAGTAGAGTTGGTGGTGGTGCAGTCCCGCCTGCGCCACCGCCACCACCACCACTTCCTCCCCCGGCCCCTTCCGGACCGACAACCGTTTCCTCTGGTGGTGGCGGTGGTGCATTGAAACCCACCACCGTCATTCCTTTGTCAATCACGGACGAGATTAAGTCTTTCAATAAAGGAAAACTTAAAACCGTGAGTTTTTAACTAATTTTGAGGTGCTACTTAAATTATCATAAGCGTATATGATATAGGTGGGTTCTCTCACCTCTTGCTTCCTTGATTTGCAATTGCCAAGAGTGAGACTTAAGCATGGTCAGGCTGGAACGCTTAGCCGAATTCCTGTGTTACTTCTAAATCCCTCAAAATATTGCATTGCTTTTTTTTCTTCGCGGAGATTCCTTTACCTCTATCATGACGGTACACCCTTGGATTGCCACTACATTAAATCAAGCTAAAGCAAATCTGCTGCACAATTGTGTTCGAATGGGACCTAACAAAAAAGATAGCTGTGATTTGCAACCGCGTTTGGTTTTTCTTGTCCCTTATTATTAAGGATATTTACCTTTCAAGACAGATTGACATCGATTTTGGCACCGCTTGCTATGGGATGAAATTAGCCACATAGCAGATGTCTTGGCGATATATCAAAATGAGTTCTACTGGAATTCCAGTTAAATGGCTTAGTATATAATGCGCTGTCACTTTGAGGCAGCAGGATCGTAAATTGGAAATGCAGTTGACATTATCTACGACGTTGTGGTCGCGAAATTGAAATGGCCAAACAAGTATTTAGATGTGCTTCAGGTGCATAGTTTAATGGTACTGTACAAACTGGTAGGCAGGGTTGTCTGGACAACTCCAGCTGAATGTCATTTACCTGGTCCCCTTGAGTCACTGCATGTCAGACTTGTATAAACATTGTCAGGAGGCATACTCGACATTTGTCGGCCAGCAATGCAGAAGTCTGTTGGTGAAACGGGGCACGAAGGTAGAATTGTGGTGAAATGATATCTTGGCAGTTTCTAGGATGTGGCAATCTTGTCGTGATTGTAAGTTGTGTTGGTGAGTGGTTATGATGTAGACGTAGGATTTCAAAGTCCAGGGTAAAGTCCCCACGTGACCGACTTCTTTTCATGCGTTGGGTGCAAAACTTTGTCACTACGCATTCACTAGTCAATCATACTTCGCTCTCTCGACAAACTGTATTCTTTACTATTCCCAATTGTCTGGTTATATACTTTTAATGGAGAATAAATTACCAATGCTTAGAATTTTTAAGAAAGCCCTGTCGAACGTGAGACGACTGATTGGAGTAAGCTAGGACATCTCATTGTTGAGTTTCATATGTCTCCCTTGATGAGACGCCTCGTGGAAGAAAACAGGAAGTCCTGTCGCAGCTTTTGAAGCTATCGATGGAAGATTTGGTCTAATTCTCGTCAATACCGTTGCTTCAGCAAAGCGGATTACGAATCTTATAGGGTATGCTCTTAGCTTAGTGGTGGTTCTGGGGGTCGGTGCATTACTGTCATCCCTAACACCAGTGACTACACCCTTAACTTAATTTTCGAGGAGTGTTGTTCGAGCAGCTGTCAATGAGCTTGAAATGGTCTGCACTGTTTCACTTTTCCAGGCTGAGACGGAGGCAGAGTCATCGCCACTTCCATCAGCGAACAACAATCGAGGCAATTTGGAGGCGTCATTGAGTGACGCGTTGAATAAACTACTCTCACAGCGACGACAATATCTTTCGGAAGATGAGGATGATGACTCGGATTCCTTCTAACAACATCCACCACTTCTTCCTCTCGCCTGCTCACCCCTCCCATAACTTTTGCTCATTGTGACATTTCTTCCATGTGTGTATGTGCCTTATCTACCCTAGTTTGGGGCAGAGGAATCATCTATGCTTTGTCTAAATTCGCCTACTTCAATAGAGAGATTGTGATCTAATGGATTGGTTTTGCTGTCTAGATAAATATGTAAGCCTGATGCTAAGGAGAAGTCAAGTTTGTCAGAACAAATTAATGCGTTTGACGGTCAAAATTTGGTCATTTTTCGCCTTTTTCCTCTGCCAGAATTTGTCTACGCCAAATCATTTCATCTTTTCATACATCTACTGTCGGTTTACAATTTTTGAATAAAAGATTTTACAAATTGCAGCCATTCAACGGTTCGGGTTCAGTTGAAGTGTTTGAGGTTTTTTGGCTTTGTAACCAGTCATGTTTTACTGTTTTCTAATCAGTAGCAGTATGGTTTCCCCCAAAATAGTTTCGTTGAATTAAAGTTGGTTGCAGACACTTGTCAGGAATATGTAATTATTTGGCGCTTTTTTCTCTCAGATTTATTTTTCACTGCTGTGGAGGGATGACACCGACGTTTATAATTGCCTCTACAAATTGCTGTTTGAGACATCCTTGGAAATGTAAACGGGATCGGTAGTGGCTTTATTTTTTAAACACCTTTGAAACGAGACCTTGCTACTAATTCTTCGTTGACTGCAGAACCGCTATATTGATAAATTTTTCTATAATGCATCTTAAATTACCATCATTATTTCATATGGTCCAGTTAAGGCGCAAAACCCTAATAAATTGCGAGCAAGTTCTTCCGATTAAAGCGTCAGGAATGCTGTTTAACAATTAAAGGAGATTTGGTAATTTGACTGAAGAAATTATGAAACCGCAGCACTGCGCACTGAGAGATCCATTTCAGTCCAAAGACAACAAGAATTATTTATGTGCAAGCTATACGGCTGCAAAGCGATATTTTGAAATCATTAATACTTTTCCGGGGCTTAAATTGCATGGAACTAATTTGTTTTCTCACCAAATTATGTAAACATTGGTGATAAGCGATAATAGATCCCCAAAAACTTCCTGCCAAATCGCAAAATGGTGCTGTTGCTTATTTAAATGTCCCCAGGACAAACATTCACGGTTACACCCAATTGTGGCGATTTCACTTAGGTGTGGAGAATTGGTTGCAGTTGAAGAGAATCAAATGGCCTTCCATTTCAAGAGGAGTTTCCCACCACAAATAATGCAGTCTACTCACTTCAGTATCTATTCGAAAAATCGCAATCTTGGTTCATTTTACTGGAGTCTAATCACAATTTATCCGTTTAACAGATTAAAAAGGGGAAGCATACCTTCTGAATGTTTAGCGTTATAGTTTGGGTGTAGTGTTGCGTAGTGGGAAGCGTTTACAATGTATCCAGGTTGTCGTTGTAGCGTTTATGCTACAAGCGTCACGCATATGTGCCAGCTGTTTCCTATCCACTTTATCCCTTTGATTCCATTAAATCATGCTTAAAACACAACATCTATTACAAATTTTAACCCGATTTAAGCAACAGATTTTAGTAATTTTGAGTTGAGGAAATATAATTTTATCTATCGAGTAAGACTTTGATGTTGGTTAAAATCCAACTGGATTTCATCGGTGCGACGAATCTGTTGTAGTCCAAAATCATTTTCATTTACTTTCTCCGTTTACTCTCCGTACCCAGCCTTTTGGAAGGCTCACAGCTCCGCACATGGAGGCTTAACTTCTTAATTAGGCCTACGTGATTGGTCCAGATCGCCGATGAGGTGAGTATATCAGCGACCATGCAGTGGATGGTAAGCCACTAGTCCACGGAGAGTGGTAGAGCCAAGTGGTTATGTGCCATGGAGAATCAAGTGTCCAATAACGATCCATGCAAATTCAATGGAAAGACTCCATTTTGTAAGTCAATCTTATATTTACTAGTAAGGCTGTTATGGCTGATATTTAAAAAATCAAATCTTGCTCAAACTTTATTTGATCTTGTTATAAATAGAGTGGGAAACTGATGGTAGACACTTATGACGGCTGTTAGCTCCCATTAAGTGTAAACATTTAGTAAATTTCGTTATAGGGGTTACTCTCTACCCCGATGATGTTGTGGGTATGGGGATGAATGTCAGAGCTGGGAGACAGGTAAAATGTGTGGCTTGAAAAGAGACTAAATAGTAGGCGACTCCTAATGCGCTACGTATTATGATGCTTTAACCCTCCAAACTAAATAGTTAAATACTTTGCCATGAAGGTAACCTACATGCAAGAAGGCGTTTATTCACAAGTGATGCCATTAAGCAATCCCGAAAATTGAAAATCACCATGAACCCGCTCTTCTTTGCACCAGAATGGCACAGATTTCTGTACCACTGTAGCAAATGGCGAATGGTAGGAATATGGACCCGATTGAAGCTTTGATAAAGGTGTGTGTCAGTAAAGAAAAAAAACTAGGCTCACTTCTTGACTTTTACCAAACTCTTTTTTATCTAAAAATGAATAGCATGCACACTTGGTTATTAATGCAAAAGTAAATTTGTACATCAACAGCTGGACGTGAAATGGCAAGTAATTACTTCTCAGAAATGCAAGCCTCCTGCAAAGCAGCCGTTGACAAAACAGTGAATTACCTGAAGGGAGTGGAGCTGTATCGACCTTTTCCCATCGTCCGACCGGGATTCCTTGTACACCAGCTTCCAGCAGATCCACCCCAAGAAGGCGTCAAGATGGAGACCATCTTAGAGGATGTGGATAGACTGCTTCTACCCGGCGTAAACGATTTGCTCTTCTTTATTATAATACCTATTAGGTTTAAATTTTGAAACTATTTACGCTGTCATTGATCAGGTCAATATCCATTGCGATTTTAGGAAGTGGACTCGTACAGTTTCCATGGCACAAATTTATTCAAACAAATATTCCTTTTCCGGGTTAAGCACCCTGAAGTGTATGAGAATGCCTATAATTGCCAAACCTTTGTACAAGCTGCGTTGATCACTTTTACTCAATTAAAATAAGGAAAAATGACTTCCGATAAATTTAAGTATTATTTTTACCACAATAACCGTGAACACCGCACCTAGATGTATTTGTGAGCAAATCACTGCTCACTTTCAGTTTAAGATAAGACTGATTATTAAAACTGTATGATTTTAACAAGGTAACCCATTGGAACCACCCACACTTCCATGCCTACTTTGCAATGGCAAATTCGTATCCAGCTGTGTGCGCTGATATCATCAGCAGTGCCATCGGAGGAATCGGTTTTACGTGGGTCCGTATTTTGTACTTATCAGTTTTTCACTACTTTTGCTCAGCTTGCAATGTTCAATGGGCTAAGGCCAACATCACTATTCTCGTTACCGCTTTTCCAATAAAGGGAACCGTGCAAAAAATGGTCCAAAGTCAGTTGCCAACTCTAATTTACAACCTATACTTTTGAGAGAAGTTAGCTGAAGGTGTTGTTTTAAATATAAAAAAAAGTCTTTACTACGGTGTCAGTGGAAACATCATCGAGGTCTTGCTGAAGTTAACCACATACAAGTCGATCCCTTTTCTACATGCATAAGTCGTGCTAAAGGAAATCTTTAGCTTACTTTTTATAAGGGATAAAACGAGAGGAGGAGTAAATGCTTCCCTCGTAGCGTATTATGCAATGTCTGGGTAGCTAGCATAAAAGCCGTCTTAAAAGGTTGAATTGACATCCGAAAAACTGGACGCAAATGCTACCAGAGAGAAGGAGAAAAGAGGAATTGCTCACCTTTAGTGGTTACTCTCTCAGCACGGAGCTTAATTTTCCCCTCATACAGTCATTTCCGAGAAAATTATAGAGTTTAAAGTAGGAGTACTGACGAGACAGCTCTAGAGGGATCCAAACGACTAGCTCCACCCAGCCACAATCCAGAGGAGTGAGCAATTTAAAGCCTGCAATGCATTTATCAAACCAAAGGTAAAACGGGTGATTTGGTTGTAAAAAAGCCGAATGTGTACATTTGAGCAGTGCACTTCTCTATGGTCCACTATGTCCAAATTTAAGTTATTTGTGGCCGTGGAAAGTTTTGATCTCTCTTTTTATTGTTTACAGAAAACAATGCCAATGTATGACTGAATTACCTTCTTCTTATTTAGGCTTCTTCCCCAGTGAGTACGGAACTTGAGGTGGTTATGACCAATTGGCTGGTTAAGATGCTCGGCCTTCCGGATTTCTACCTTCACAACGTCAGTGGTGGAGGTGGTGTTATTGGGGTAATTACCCCTCCTTATTTCTACAATCAATGCCTAACTACAACCGCTTTTGAA
>NW_020170531.1:136848-154587 GCF_000524195.1 Echinococcus granulosus | reverse complement strand
CTTGACATGGCGGTTTGGCAGGTGAAGTTTGCTTCGCTCACATTCTCACTCTTACCTAATAGAATCGAAGTGTGAGTTGAAGATGTGTGCGTTTGTTTAACGAAGGTGCCAAGACACAAAAGCCATTTCGCATCCCAAGTCTGTCACTCAGTCAGTCAATCCGTCTGTCGGCATGTAATCCACTGCATGGTGTGTAATTACCCAGTTGCCTACTAGCTTTCACGATTTCACCTTCCCAGTTTCTGCAAACGTAAATGAATTCTTCCATCACTCTCAGTGTTGAATATTACTGAAAGTTGCTCTCCATCAAGTATCTTAAGCAATAATTCTTCACAATTGAGGAAGTGGGGTTTTCCTCATCGTAATGCGTCTGCCGTCGCATACCCCATCTCCTCCTAGCGATATGCAACAACGGTACGAGCAGCTAATTTTTTTCATTTTTGGTTGTCAGTTTAACTCATTTTATTAAACAATGAAGCTCAAATCGCTTCCTTTGGGCTCAACCACTACTTTCTGCTATGGAGGTTCTAAATGAAAGGAAGTTGGTCTAGGCGAGCGCGCTAAAGCCCATCAAGCCGGTAGACTGATGCATGTAAACAATCACATGCATTTAACAATTGTAACGTTCTATGCCAAAACCGCGCCCATTTCTTTGCTAATCTAATGGTATCTAACCGTATCTTTAAAGTACATTGTAGTAAGTAGTTGCCGAGCTTCTTTTATTTTAGTAGTGTCCATAAGTTCTGCCATTTTTCCTACTTTTTTTCACATTAGACCACCTGTAGTGAGCAGGCCGTTGTGACAATGATGGCAGCTCGTAACAAGGCGATTGAAAAGTACATTGCGGATCATCCGGGAGCCACAAATTACAAGGCTATGTCGAAACTTGTTTGTTACGGATCGGTTCTGGCAAGTGCAATGACCTTCTCCATTCACGTGCACAACGTTCAAGTTGCCTTAGAATAAGTTATCAAGTGTATGAGGCTGTAGAGAGTTGTTTTATCGTCAACGTAGAAATGGTCATGATTCTAACTATTATTCTTCTTTTATTAATTTATTATGTAGCCAGTGAATGCGTTAATTTACACTCTCGCTAGTAAGTAATTGCTTAGTCTTCCCATTCAAGGCGCACTGTTCCATTGAAAGAGCAGGTCTCCTGAATCTTCTCCCTTTTCGGAGCCTTCCAGTGAACGAGAAGTTCCAGCTCACAGGAGAAACACTTGAATCAGCCATTGTGGAAGATATCGCCATGGGAAAAGTCCCTTTCTACGTATGTCTTTCATCTACTTTAACACGAGCCCGGAAATCGGACATTAAGGAAAGTGGCATTGACGAGTTCCTCCTAACACCATCTAGTGTGCGTGTGTGTGTAGGTCTCTCAGACAGAAACTATTAGGCAAATAAGATTGATTATTATTTTGCAATGAAGATACTATCGCTTTCTCAGTTAAGCTCGATGTGCCCCCTTGTCACAGCGTGCCTCATTAAAGGGGGATTAGAGTGCTCCATTAAAATCTTCACGCGATTACGCATTTTGGGAAAAGAAGCTACTTTGCAAATGCTGATCTTGATGTTGCGCCAGGTTAAAAAGAATTACTGTAGAACGAGGCTTGTAGGTCTCCTCTTCCCTGTTCCTCATACTCTTGGAACACCCAGGTTGGTTTGATTTTGACATGTTTATTAGGGCAAGTAAATGGGAAAAATAGTACAGAGTTTAGAGAGGTGTGGACATGTAACCACTCTCCGGCTTTCAAGACGTCGACCCTACCGCCACGAGATTCGATTCGTAGCCCTGCTTCCTCTCTGAAAGGAACATTGAAACAACAAGTATTACATTACGCCTTCGCTAAAACAAGCTAATGGCCCTGTATCCATGAGGGTTTGGAATTCTCTAGTCCACTCTGTAGTATCAGTTGGGAGCCCTCAGTCCTTCTGAAGTGCAAAAATGGGTAATTTTGTAATTACAAATAACACCTGACCTTTCGCTTTTTTGAAGCACACTTTTTGACTGCTTTTTGTAATCTAATGATTGAAGGGAACCTCATCTACATGGAACTAGCCCCCCAAGTCTTTTGTTTAGCTATTTAGCCTATGATATCTATTCTGTCCATTTTATATTCTAAATTGTTTTGAAAGCTATGAGAATATTAACGTAACTAGGTAGTACTTCTTGTTCTTGAGTGGTTTCCGCCCGTACCCATACGTTTCATCTTAAGTCTCTTGTGTTTCTATTCGTTTGAGATTAAATAGGCCATATTTTGCAGGAATACAACTTCTTGTGCTATTTACCGATGTGAAATTCACTTTTCCTCCTTTTATAGGGTTTCAAATTGTCTGTAATCCAACTGGAAGTTGAAATGGATCATTTAAAGGACATCACGCTATTAATTTTACGCTTCAGTCCCCGCAACAAAAGCCTATCTTTTTACAGTAATTTTGAGTGAACACCTACTTTTATTTACCATCTGTCTTCTTTTAGTGTGCTGCCACATTGGGAACAACAAGCTGTTGCAGTTTTGATCGGTTGGAAGAGATTGGCCCAATCTGCAAGAAATATGGCCTGTGGCTTCACGTAGACGCCGCGTACGCGGGATCTGCTTTCATTTGTCCGGAACTTCGACGTTATCTTCGAGGAGTTGAGGTAGGAGAGTTAACCAAAATGCGACTTTTAATTTCGCTATGCGATCACGAAGTCTTATTGATAATTTCAGGTATCAGTGTATACATTTCTTGCTTTTCTAGTATACATCTTCCTTCGCATTCAATCCTCACAAGTGGCTCCTAACCAACTTTGATTGTTCCGTCGTGTGGTAAGATAGTCTCTTCACAATGTTGTGGTTAACATTGAAGAAATCCTAATGGATGAGATTGGGGTCTATCCACCTGACGAACCGAGCCAGCCTCGGTTTTATGGATATAGGAGCTGCAGTCTCGTCGTGCCTGTCATTTAGCACCCAGAAAATGTGAAGTATACACCTGGGGAGGATAATATTTGTAAATGGCTTCAACAGACAGTTTAATTTTGCTGATAAAGTACTTAGAGAGAGGTACATCGTGCTATGGAGGATTCTCTCTCGTTATGGAGAGCGATTAACTTGGCAAAAACTACTGAAAAGTCAGCCAAATTGTGATTATATAAACAAACATCTACCTGAATTTGTAAAAGGTAAAATAATTGAACTCTCTAGGCGCACTTAATTTGATTGTTTTCATGACCTTAGGTATAGGGACGTCAAGAGTGTGGCAAGTACATTCAGTACCGATGCTCAATACCTGAAATACGATGAAGTAGGCAAGATGCCCGACTATCGGGTAGGCGAGCACTTTGTCTTTCTGTTTGAGTAACTTCATAACTAATTATTATAAATTTACAAATGGAATGCCCTAATTTTGTTTGGAACGAGTAGTGCATCCAAATTCCGAGTTATTACCGATAATGAGGAAGACGAAAGGCGAAATTGGACTTCCAGCGGTCTTTTTTGAGAGGTTCCACTTATTCATACAATTCCTGTGAATATCTGCCAATTAAACTTCATTGTATTTTTATTTGTGTTTTTTGGAAATAAACTCATACTGAGGAAGAGGACTTAATCGCAAATTCGGTAATTCAAAGAAATTAAACATAACAAGATGTAAACTATGCAAAGATTAGACGTAAGCCAACCTGCCCTCCTTATTTTATTATTTATTTTTCCTTTTCTGCCTTCCAGAATTGGCAATTATCATTTGGACGCAAATTTCGATCAATCAAACTCTGGTTCGTGATTCGAAAATTCGGTGTAGGCGGATTGCAAGGTTACATCCGTCAGGTAAATAACCACATATATTCATTTATTTCTCATCTTTTTTTGCAGCACATTCGAATGGCTAAGTATTTGGAGTCACTTATCAGAACGGATCCCCGATTTGAAATTATTTGTGGTGTTGTACTCGGTCTCGTCTGCTTCCGTATTAAGGTATGTTGCATTTTCATTTGTTACGAAGTCTTAGAATAACAATGAGATGACAAAAGAACTATACAAGATGATTGAGGAGGATGGCCGCATTCATCTGGTAACATCCAAAATCACGGGCCCAGACATGAAGGAGATATTTTTCATTCGGATAGCCATTGTGTACCTCTTCACGGATGAGGAAACCTGCAGCTTTGCCTATAATGTCATCTGTGAAATTGCTGACAAATTAATGGGTAGTTATCAAAACAAACCGGCAAATGGCCAAATAAGGTACGAGAATGTATCCAAGTAGAACTTCTTGAACTTCCCCTCACCTTACTTCTTCATCATCATTATTATCACCATTATTGGTTGGAGTAGTAACAGTGTCATGCTTTTACCGTCATCTTCTCTCGATGCAAAATGATTGTGTTTGTTGTCTGGTAATTAAAATAAATCTTTCATTGTGGCTATACTTTCATTAAATATACTACTGATGTAAGTAAATGGACACAGTGGAGGACTTGAGTGTGCCCGTGAAGGGCCAGTAGGCCGCAGGTAGGACCTTGAGGTCATGGCATCAAGTCGTTAAGTGGAGGAGGGCAGGTTGTTGTCTTTACAATTAAGATCATCCTTCTGTTAAGATGTGATAATTGCTATGGATAAAATCCACCATTAAAATATGTGCTGCAGTTTTTTATCTGGCATAAACTTGATTTATTTACTATCGAATAGAATAAGTCAAGGCGGTAAATAATGAGTAACGGGATTGATAAGCTTTTCAGTTTGTTCACATGCCTTTAATACTTATCTTGCGTGTAAATCTTACTAACGCATTACTGAATGCTTTCTACAATTTCCTACAAAGAGAGTGACAGGCAAATTTGATTCGGAATTTATACCGCGTCTCCAGGCGGCCCCTCATTCAATCGTCATAAAAGGTCCTCAAAATTGTTGCGTTCTGTTTCAGTGAGTCGGTGGAACTCACCTAGGTTTAGGTGGTTTGTTTCATCTTACGGGTCCTTCCCTACTCCACTCTGCCACCAAATACAGATTCACCACAGTGTTTCAAAATACTCGTCCTTCTGCTTATTTCTCACTGAAGTTCTAAGCACCAATCGCCGTATTTTACAATAACTTCGCAAATGCTAACCACCATGTCTTATCAGCGAGCGTAATTGGAAGTCGCAAAGACGGAGAGAAATCTGGTGATACAGGATGCTTAATTAAGGTGGCGAGTAGTTTAGAAACACTAGATGAATCCATGCTGATGCACATTTGCATATGTAACGTTTTGCTTCTGGAAATAAGCAAAAAAAAAAAAACAAACCTATCCACAACCACCACCACTTCCATTTCCCAACTTTGTATTCTATTTCACGTGTTCATGTGATTGATTGTCTGGCTGATGCCAAAAGGCGATTATTTGACACCCGGTGAAGTGTCACCAGAGGCTTTGCGGTATGAGACATTGCTTGTGAGAACAGGAATAGGTATGTATGTTTCTTTTTTAAATGTTTTGCTAGTGCACAGAGAGCTGTGACTGTATGGTCCTCAACACGGAATTTGTTCAATTTCTGCATGGGTAGGTTCCATCGTGTCCAGAGCGATTTTTGCCATAATTTTGACCAGTTTAAGTTGCACCGCAGTCTAACCACTCTTCTTGCTCCCTTTCCCCATCAATCCATCCCATATTTTCCACCGTTGCTGAGGTAGAGACTTCACCAGGCTTTAGTTGTTGGAACTAATTCACGCAAAGTTAAAAATGCTTCCATGCAGTACTACCCAATCACTTCCGAAACCAGTTTTCGAATATGGATACGCATTTCTGGAATTGGGCAACAGTCTACACGTCGATTCATTAGTCAGACCTTTCATTGACACTCAGACAGGTTTCGACTCTGCTACAATACTCTTATGAGGGTGACACAACTAGAAAAATCAACCATGAACTAGGCAGGGAATGCGTCAAAGATGATAAACAATCTACCAGCCAAACACACGCTAGTCATCTGCAATGTTTTGAACTTCATCTTAGCCAGTCAGTGAAGTACTGGGACCTCGCATAAAATGCATCGCTCTGCTCAACCCGACCCGAAAAGGAAGCATGCTTATGTGTATCTGGAGAAAAAAAAACATTAGTGAGAAAAGAGAGTGGAAGCCCTATACCAAAAATAACCTCAAAGGAATATTTACACACACAAATCAAAAAAGTGAAAGGGTCAAAGTGGAATCACAAGTTGCTGAGCCATTGCAGCCACCACATTCCTATGCCTCCTCCACCCTTTAGTCGAGGTGGAAGCGTGAATTCAGGTAAGGGATTTCAGGGAGCTTGATGTCCTTCAGCTTCTGGGCTATCTTCAGATCCTTCACGGCAGACACGGCACGTGATGGAGCAAGTGGGAGAGTGGATTGCTAAACAGATAAGAAAATCATTTGCAGTAGAAAACATTATTTTGATATTCAGTTTAGATCAAATAAGTATTTATTGTGTGATAGTTATATAGATGGTCTACGTAACCAATCACGTAAAGGGAAATGAGCTAGCACACTTTTGGGTTTCTGATTACCTCCTGTTTTTCCAGTTTATTTTGTTCTTCATTATGATAAATAATTTCACTGATATGTGTTTCTAAGACCATACCGCCAATAATTAGCTCATTGAGGAGGAAATGAACCTGAAAGGATCAAAACCAAAGCAGCACTTAGGCGTTTAGAAATTTCAAGTCGAGTTTTTTTTAAGTAACCGCATATCAATTACTTTATCGGAGTGGAAAATTAGATCAAGTTCGCAAACACTTTCGAAGGACTTGTCCAACGCTTCAACAAAAACTTGGATTAGATCAAGAATGCCTAATTCACTTTCTGTCGCGTCGACGCAAAAAACGAAGTAGAGCGTTGCATAGTGTCGATAAATAATACGGCAATCATGTTCAGAGAAGACATTGCTAAAGGACTTGTAAAGTACGGTGTTTGATTTACCTTCCACCTTCAAGGAAATTACACACATTGTCATCACGTCTGGATACCAAGAAGAAGATTTCATTAAGGAGTTTTTGCTGTAGTTCTTCAGACTAGGAGTCATATTAAATGGAGAAAACCAAGTGATTAAGGTGCTTAAAGCCCACGTTTGGATATTAAATAACAAATACGTTGATAAAATGCTTTGGACAGTAAATGACAAACACATTGCTGAAATAGGAATAAGTGTATAGGCTAATTAAGAAACATTCATGGACAAGGAATCGACTTATTTCCGAGGGAAGAGGGATGTTCAATCAAGCATCAAATGAATTTCTTCATAGATGTGCAAATAACTTTAAGAGGACCACGAAGGCAGGTGAACGATGCAAAGTGGTGATTTAGGCTTTAAAAGATAAAGCAACAAAAGGAGGTAGAATAAGATTTACTTTCCGCATACTCATGAAACACGGAAATGGAAGCAAGACAGAATTCGTTACAAGTTAACAAGCCAACGACAGGAACAATATACGGACAGTAATGGACTTACCATATTATCGTAAAATTTCATCAAGCGGGGTTTACCACTGTTGTTAAAGATCAAAACCGCACGAATCATCCCGACACACTTAGCACGCGTGAAGCAAACACCACATGGAATACCCCGCTCTGACCTGAAGTAAAAATAAACGATGATGTTAAATTTATTTTGGTGTTTAAACAAACAGCTTAGAGGTGCCTTTAAATGTCCCTTTATCAGAAATGTGTGTTGCATCTTAAAACAATTAATCAGACAGCGAACTTATCATTCCATATGCTTAGTAATTAGATAAATGTTTGAAGAATTTAAAAATCTTGTGCTGAGAACAACAAACCAAATTATGAGCACTTCTTACTGCGCACAGGTAAAAAGATACTAACTGATCCATGGTTAATCAACAACTGATCTATTCCGTTTTAACTTTATGTAGTCAACTGATTACTGTTCATACGTTTAGCAACAAATTACCAAAAAACAAACAAACACTTCTAGAACCAAGAAGATTACAGTAAAATAACGTCTTAACATTGAAGGTATGCTCGTAGTGAAATTCCTAAGTTGCACTGTAAAATTCATGTTTCACCGATGTAAGTGTACTTATGTAATACTTGTACTGTTTTAATGTACCTTTCAGAGAGGAGGCAATCTGGAAAATCGGATCAGGTGAGAGAGAGTCGTCTTCCGTGCCTAGTTGTGATTGCTGTTCTTCCCCTCCCTAAACATTGTACCATTCCTCCCGATCTTTCCCCCTTAATAAAGATGTCAAAACCAAATCAACCGGGCTGTTCTAGGAATGTAATACGACAGTGGTTTATACCTCGGTTCTGGTGAGGCGCCACTTTTGTACCTTGAATTAGCCCCCTTGTACCTTGCTAAGTGGGCTGGCCTTTTGGGCCATGCCAATAGCCCAGACACCTTCTCCGTGCTGAATATATATATTCTGCCCGAGTATTGTGTCTTCTTTCGTCTTCAGGGAGTCTCGGGACGCTACAGGAACATTAGGAACAGGGTAGAGGCGACCGCTGAGTCTCGCTCTACATTTACATCTCTATCTTCGCAACAGTCACCAATGCTACTAATCTTTTAATCATACGATTTTTACGTTCTCTGCTGCCTACTTTTACTGCAGAATTGACCGAATCCTGAATATTTTTGCAATGATCCATAATAACCTCACCTTCAACGCTTACTTAATTGCGAAATCTATGCAGGCCTACCAATGGAAGTGATAATTTACCATTCTTCTCTACCAAGACTCAGACGTGCTTGTAGTAAAAATAAGATTAAGCTTTGGCTCTTCAAACCGTATATCCTTAACACACTTGGGTACAAATGACACCATCATCTGCCTGTGTGGCTTCTTCATTCCCATTCCATGCAAAAACTGCCCTAAATTGGCACGCCATTTGCAAAGTTTTCAGCCAGTTACTTGTCATTTACACCCCTATGTGGATATTTTCGCTAGACGAAAGGGCTTATTCCAAATCTATGGACAAAATCGATCCTGAAGACAACCCTAAACCATATTATTTCGAAACTAAAAACCTAGACCTTCGCCATCTCTGAACCCGTCTCTGCTTACAAGAACTGACGTGCACCTATGTCACGCCAATGGGGTTAATAGAAATAAATACTAGTGTCACCGAGAGCCCCGCACTGACAAAGGCCAAATTAATTCAACAAAACTACTTACACTTAAGTGCCCAAATCAAGTCGAGCTCCACTCTGTTTTTCATCAATTATCTTAGACTAATTGGGACTTTTGTTTAAATAATTCGCTCAGATTGTAAACGTATGTAATTCCTCATCCTCCAGCACGCAAATTCGTATCCCAATTGCCGAAAAAAGGAGATCAGATATTTGCCCTTCCCATTCACGACTAACTTCCCGTAAAAAGGCTTCTGCGCTGCATTAACTCGAATGAGCAAAGTGAGCAGCACGAAACTCAAGCATTTGTACATAACTTACCTGTCTCAATCGCCAAGATCGCCTCCTGTGATTGTTCGCCGCCATCCGATGAAAGGAACCCAAGCCTTACAGCTAATCAGGAATCTGACGGGACAAAGCAAACACTGCCGCCTTTCAAGACGTTAATGTTGCATCGCAAAATACCACAATAAGATTAACTGCACCGCGCAAAACAGTCGTATCTTTGCACGCATTAAGATGGTATTTTTAATATAATAGTTCATAAATGAATACAACATGGTCCCACAATGCAACATGCTTATTTGTAATGTATTCAAAGGTAAAAACATGATAAAATGGAGGGGGGGGGAGGGGGAGGAGACCAAATCAGTGGTAATAACAACGCATGAGCAGGGAGTGAGAAAGAACTATTTAAGTGGAAATTATTTTGCAATCATTCCATAGCGCCTCAGCTCTTCAATTGCATTAAGCGTTTCCGGCGAGGACGTATTACCGGTAATTCTCAGTGGTCCGCGTGTAATCGGACCAAAGTAGAGGGAGAAGAAGCAGAAGAGAAAGACAGTTATGGTGACAATCATCACCAGACCCACGAAGAGACCGATTTTGGTGCTGCGTTTCTGTTTCAGGCTCACGGGGACAAATTGAAGGGGCTCGGAGTCCCCAACTCCGGGTTGAGTTGATGGAGCTCGTTTGCGGATACAACTACAGCACCACTGAACATCCTCCGGGCGGGGATCGTCGGCAAAGCCCCAGAACCATTTGCAAAAGTGGCCGGAGATGTGGAGGCATTGATTGCAAGAATTACTGCCTACTTTGGTCATAACCTCCTCGTCCCTTTCGTCCATATCACCGAGTCCATCGGATTTGTTTTCTAGGAAGAAGTAAACTCCAAAATGTGACCGCTGCTACCTGTGTGTGGTGCTGCCCAAAAAAAACACTTCCCCATGGTCTCCTACTTTCTCCTCTCTTACCAATGGTAAAAATAATGTGAGAAAAACTGGTTTGTGCAGTGGCAAAAGTAAGCTTCCCTATTCAAGTGCCAGTTATCAAGGCTTGTGAGCAAGGACTATTAAAAAAAAACACGAAATACGTATGTTTCTTCGCATAGTTGCTTAACCGTAGGACAGAAAGTGTATTAAGCATAATCAAGTGTGTTTATGATACCACATACAAATACAAAAAAGTATGTGCTTCTGAAACTAGGAGAGAAGCGAAGATACTGTTTTTATTTACACGAGAGGCTTAAATTAAACAGTTGTTGTATTTACCCTAAGTGAGACGAGTAAATGTTTCCATGAAGAAACGAATGGGATTTGCCCATTTGTTTTCCATAGGTTCTGCTTTTTTCAAGTTAAACACCTTTTACGAGAATGTTAATTAAAGGGCTTTCTTCCCCAAAAAATGCCCTCTCCATCTCCACTTTAGTTAGAAATCACATTAATGAATGAATAAGAGGGAAAAAGACGCCAGTCTCTTATGTAAAGTGAGAGTATATGAAGATTTGAGTTAAATGTTAATTAATCAATCGTTGATCTATATTTCATTTTTTTACATTAACAAATAGTTAAAGTATTCGGATCTAATTTTCCATTCAAATTCGCATAATAGATTAACTAAAGAGCATTTGAATTATGTGAAAATTTAATGAGGAAAACAAGAGATTGTACTAATTTAACTCATGTTTTTAGGATTTCCAAAATTCACCAAATATTTTGAAGGCCAAAAACCAAAACAGTTGCACCCTTTTAGGGTACGGTCGGCTGGAATGACTCGCTGCGAAGTCCACGCGATGCTTGGATGCCTTTCTATTATTTCACACCAACATTATCATAAACGTCATTTGATTTGGGGATTCTGTTCACTGGACAGAGTTGGCTTTTCGTCAGAATAGATACATGGGAAGAGAGAGCGGGGGGAAGGGAATACTAACTCATTCGCAGCCTCCATTCCTCACGCATATTCCTCAAAGTGATGAAAATCACCTTTTAGTAGCCATTGATGAACGTGTGAGCGTGTGTGAAATGGAATATAAAGTTGCAAAATGAAGACGAAATAGAAACGGTGTTAGCTGTAACTAGTTTCGGTTGTTTTCCTTAAGAAACCAAACGTGTTATGAAAGTGAAATTTTGCAGCAAGTTTGTTTGTCCCTCTTGGAGAGGCTTATGAAGTCCAGGCTTTAGTGCTGATCATCCATCGAATAGGAAAAAAAAGTTGAGGCACCCTCCGCACAAGTTAATTGGTTTACTTTGTAGTAGTTGCAGGCACCTTGTGAAGCACCGTCGATGTTGGATGAAGCATACACGCACACACACACACACACACACACACACGCAGCTTTGATGATACAGGTGAAATGCTCGCCTTTTCAAGAGCAATTAAAATTTGGGAAATGTATAAGTCACGCGCAAAATTTGAGTTGAGACAGATTGGAGCAATGAAGGCAAAACAATCTACATTGGAGGTGACTAAACCGCGCAGGGATTAGTAGCAGTAGGTGAGGCCTAAAACACGACAAAGGAGAGAGATAAGGCAAAAAAAAACAAACTACACGGGAGGTGGGATTGTGCGGCGCACATTGTAAACACAGTAGGTCTAGCGATGATTGGCTAATGAACAAGGACTAAGACAAAGCTCACTTAATCACATTTCCCCCCTTGCTTAAACAAGAGAAGTTGAATTTCGGACCTCGTCCGATATGCTTAAAAATGGCCGTCACATCTTTCACACACCGAATCACTTTTTGTTTGCTGTTGTAAACACCTCTGCGTTTTCACCAGTTTGGATACGTACGACCTAGTCTCTACTTATCACCTTGTTTGAAAAATAATACAAGATTCTTTTTTTAAAAATTTAAACTAGCCACTTTGTACTCTCTAAACTCTGACTTAAAAACAGACTCCGAATCGCTGGGACTCTTGTGTGTGAATTTCGGAAATTGATACCATCATCATACTACTGTAACCAGTTTCACGATTTTGAGCAGTAACGTAGGGAAAGGTGGAGCAACGCTGTGGGTTGCCAATATCTATTACTACGTCGAGGAGCGATTTAGGACTAAAAATGAACCATCTGCGTGAGATACCTGCTTAAAGCCTGTGATATAAATTGACTTGGTGCAAACAAGATTATTAATAATTATTGCTTCCCAAAATATTGGATCATTCAAAGAAACTCTGCAAAGTATAGGAGTGGAGAGTTAGGAAGGAAATTCATTTTATCGAAACTCGATTCCACTTTTACCATAAAAAGAAGATACGTAGACTTATGATGTTTGTATTTATCTGCTTAGTTTACTAACTCAGCCTTAATAGTGGAATAAAAAATCGCAGAGATCGTTAGCATAGCCATTGTGAAAGCGGGACCACGTCCAAATTATCGAAAGCTCTTAGAAGTATAAGTGGTATAGTCGCACAGCGGCTTCAATAGTCTTATTTCTGAGTTGTATGCTCACTTTATGATTGATAAAGAAATTCATTGTTCGACGATCATACGTCTGTTGGCATAAAGAGTCCCTAATGCTCACCTGATTCGTTAACAATAAGCTTCTTTAAAGGCAGATCATTTTTCGCAATCCGCTCCTCATCCTCAGTCAATTGATCGCCCATCTCCTTGACCTTCACCTCACCAGGCTTTTCATCCTCTGGGAGGTTGGAATTAATCTCCTCACCCAGTCGCATTTCGTGTTGCACAACGGTGTCAGTGTCGGTGACAGAAATGGAGGAAGCAGCAGTGGTAGCGGAACTGACGTTACGCGTCCAAAAGGTCAGTCCGCGGACCTGCTCCTCGGAGGGCGGTGGAGAGAGCAACGAGACAAGGCACATAACGATGGCGGTGGAGAAGAATGAGAACATGGCAAAATACATGTAATGCACTTTTGCCACTATCCATGGCCTTGTATCCTCCTCACCGCAGACCGGATCCGAATATACGAAACTCAGGATCATACGGGTGATTCCGATAAGAAAGCCATAGATGAGTCCTGTGAACGCTCCCTAAATAAATGCATGAATGAATAACCTATCTTTCCTGTGATTACAGCAAAGTGATAATCAAGCACATGATGGAAACTGGGACTTACCAACTCATTAGTTCTCTTCGATAGCAGGGCCGTAACGTACACTGCTGCGATTGGTGGCGATAAGAATCCAGCAACGGATTGAATATAGATGTAAAGTTGACCTCCTTGCATGGTTTGGATCACTGGTACCCAGAGTATGCTCAGTGCAACCATTACCAGTACGAAAATCCTATAATTTTTATAGCAGTGAAAAGACCGCCTACCGTCCGACAATCATAAGCTCTCGGTTGCTAGCCTTGCGTCGGAAGCAGGCATAGATATCGACGGTGAATAAGGTACTGGAGGAGTTGAAGATGGACGTGAGATCGGACATAAGGGCGGCCAACATCACTGCCAACATGAGTCCGCGAAGACCTAAAGACCATCAGATTCGATATTAAAGCAAATATTCTTCGCAAGTATGCTGCTTAACTGTTCATGGTCATAAGACAGTATTACCACCATTGCAGAACAAACTGAAGGTCAGAACGCGAATTAAAATGCCAATGGTCAAAATGACATGGCATAAAATTTTGAATCACAGTAGAATGTCAACGTCTGGTAGCTCACAGGTCATCAGAGGGTCACTTTTAAATCACATCTAATGTCATTACCTTCGATGATGCCTTCTAGGCTCCCTAATTTTAGTGCTTTATAACTTGTGACCATGTTTCTTCAATTGCTTGATTGTGACTGTTACGTGGGAACTTCACCGCCGTGCAAAAAGAACTGGTGGAAACTACTGTCATATAGAATCGTTGGAAGGGTTAAATAAGTTTTACAGCCTTGGCATCCCATCAATTGTGTGGCATTTTGGTGCAGAAAAGAGCATGGGCATTATTGGGCACCAGGACTTCTGTAGTGACTTCAAAACATCAGCATTTCGTGTCATATTGGACTCACGTATTATGCATTATTAAAGTGTAATAATCCACAAGGAGGATCACTCTATTGAAGTGTGGGAATATTACATTGTTTTAGTATCCTTGTGATCATGTCTAATTAAATATCAGGAAATCACCCATTTCTTATAAAACTACGAAGTTGTCACAACGTTTCTCAACACTCCTGCCTTTAAAGTACAATGCTTTTTGAAACTGTCTCATTGTGGTATGTTAAGCAAATTTAACATTCTGACTAATTTTCTCTATAAACAAGCGGTGCCGTTTGATCTGACGAACTGCTGGATAGGTACAAGTTCATTTTCAGAATTCAAAACTTACATTCATCACTGTCAAGGCGTCAGATTGAGCTCATTGCAATGAAGTAAATGAGACGGTGCGATTTTTCATACAACAGAAAATCTCTTAAAATGATATATCCACCAAAACAGTGATCTTTAACAATATAAAAATCCTTCCCACTTTTGCAACACGTTTTGTCTCTGTAAGAAATTTAGCTTAGCTTTAATTTTTTTTGTTACTTTCACCCTATTTCCTATTTGATCATGATTTTTTCCGTCTACCGGCATGAAAAGGTGATAGTGCTTAATTAGAAAAAATGAGGTTGATGAGGCAGTGCTAATTTCCCCTTCTCTTGTCCTAAAGTGTAATGCTGGATCACATTACGATAAGCTTTGTAACATGCAGTAATAACTTTTTCTTCCTACGGACCCGCTATTTATGATTCTTTCAAAAAGGCAATTTGTCTTGCACACCTTTGAGCAGTATCCAACCATATCGGATGGATATATCTCGGCCGTGAGTGTCGTTTGGTCCTCACCAAGTGAACAATTCATAACAAACACTTGCTTCTGCAGTCCACCACACGCACAAACATATAATCTTATGGAGGTGAAGCGGTGCGTGCCTTAGAGGTGTGGTGTGGGTAATGGGATACCAGATCTTTCGGAGATAAACAATGACATATTTGTTCGCTTAACGGGTTTTGCAATACAGAGGTCATTTCTCATCACGAGCCGGTCAGTTTACAAATAATCAGAAATGTGCTGAGTAATTCCGGAATACACTTGAAAGAAGTATTTAAAAATACCAATTGATTGCCTTCCAAGCACATTATGTCACCCATTTATTTGTGAGTAAAATCCGTTTACTTAGCAACGTCTCTTACTTTCCCCTCTCAGTTTGTAGAGGAGAAAACCACTTTTCATCACTCATGGTAGACATCGACGACAATTGAGTTCCTCTTCGACCTCAACGGTTTATCCACAAAATAAAATTCCTTAACTATATCTATCATTGCATGCCTCTAGAACCAGCTTCTTAAGTCTTACCATCGAGTCGTCAGGTAGAAAAGCCCCAATCACATCAACCACATCCAACAGACTCTTTATGATCAAAAATGCTCCAAAATAATTGGAAGCTTATACAAAGCACAATAAGGAGTGCCAAAAATTGTCTGTCACACATCTATGCTTTGTAATTCATGTGGATAGTCGAGTGCACTTTACAGGTCTTCATAAGCTACAAAAATTCATTACAGCGAAGTGTACCGAAGACGAGTAGAACTTTTTAGTCACTTAAAAATTTGTGCAAATTAAACGCACTGAACCAATTTTTAAATCTAACGTATACCTCGAATCTTCCGCGACGTCACTTGACTACTGATTTCTTACTTGCACCACTCGTCTACTATCAAAAAAATAGGTAATTGCGAATATCTATCAGCAGGAACAACTGTCCTACTTATTGCTTATAATACCAACACCGATAGTTGGTTATTATTTAGTCTCGTTCCCTCTAGGCATATTGCCAAATGTATAGTTGAATAGATACACGAGGGTAATACCTTAAATAAACTGACCAGAAAGCTATCAGCAGCAAAAGAAGTTAAACCAGACACACCAACCCGGTAAAAGTGGTCTGGGCTACAAGGGGAGAGGTGAAGGGCTCGCGACTCACCGTCAGGCATCACGCCCATGACCAGCTTTGGGTAGGCCAAGTCGCTACAACCGTAGCGGTTTCCACAAATTCGGTAACACTGCTCGGCTGTGCCACAACCCAAGGTATCTGCAATGCAAGTACAATTGACATTCAATTGTTTATTGGAAGATTCCTAAGTAAATAAGGCCGCACTTTCCAAGTAATTTTCATCAAAAGAAGCCGCTGTCATTATCACTTTTAAACAGAACCTCATTGCCATCACTTTAATTAAACATAAAATGTCTTTTTTTAATCCGCATTCGAAAACATGATGTGCACCACTGAAAGTCAACACCACTGTGAGTCCGAATGCCATTGTTTTCTCTATCTTACTTGTAAAAGGTAGTTTAATTCCTCAGTTCAGCATGGAGATGATGAAAAGGGAATGAAAATTTCGTGTACTCTGCACCAGTTTACTTGCTAAGATCCATATTCCACAGAAGAAACAATTACTGCTTCAAACTAATATCACTTTTTGTCCGTCCACCGATCTGTAGAAAAGAAATTAAAGAGCAACTGGATCCTCAAGGAATTTGCACTTTACTAGCACAACCTACTGCTAGTTATTGCAGTGTTTGTTATCAATTTTTAGAGTAAAACCATTAGAAAAAATGATTTTTGGAAATAATACATTGAAAAAATGACAGAAATAGTCACTTAGAGAGAATTTGTGGTTTGACTTAATCTTCAAAAAACTGACCATCTAAATTTAAAATAAAGCTCCCTTTAAATGACATGCCTATCGCCTGAATACGAGCAGATTCCATAGCCAGACATCAACATTACTATCGTTTTTAATTTAGACGTGACAATCTTCTTCAGTTTCCTGTTGATTTATCCTTGAACAGACAGATTTTGCATCATTACAAGCCGCTCTTGCAAAGGACAGGGGCGGCAAGCACCCACCACTGTTTTTCCCACCTATGCTTTTTCTCAAAGTGCTCTCATCACCAGGTTGGTTTGTTTATTCCACCACAAGAGCCCAATGCCACTAATGACTACATCTTTTTGTCAAAAATAGGAGAAAAAGTAGGCAGCAGTTACGTTCAAGTTAGCGTCAACCAAAGCCCATTAATTGAGTTTTGCATCCCCTACAAATACTTCTCCTTGTCTCTGTCACAGAATTTGTTATTCAAATTATATAAACTTGCCATCAATTATTCCCCTGCTTTCAATACAATGCAAGCAAAACTAGCCTTCATTCATTCATTCAGCCATCCTTGTGCAATTCAATTTTATTATTTTGATGCTGACATCTTGGCAAAACAAATCCGCTTTCTGCAGATAAATGACATTGACAGAAGTCACTTTTACTGCCCTCTTCTACTTATATCATTAAATCAAGGCATAGCATAATGTGCCTTTTAACAGGCGAATCTGCATTCAAAAACAATGCAATCACTGTGAATCAAGCTGTTATTGCTTCCTTTATAT
>NW_020170531.1:125432-136748 GCF_000524195.1 Echinococcus granulosus | reverse complement strand
GGTCATTTTATGAAAAACACGCATAAATTCAACTAGTGATACTCGTAGTTAAAACTTCAGATCATCATCTCACTATTTAAAGAGTTTTGGGTTCAGAAGAACCTACAACTTCACAGAATTTATCACTCAGAAACCTTTTGCTCTAAAACGTGATTTATTAATGGTTATTGCAGTAATTGAGATCAGCTGTACTCAAAAGAAACCAGATAGCTACTATGGAATAGTGGTTACAAGAATAGACCAAAGGCTGTTTCCAAAGGACTTACTGCCCAGACAAGAAATAAAGTCCACTTTAAATAACTTACTACCGAATCTCCTAATTCCGAGTTCATAAAAGCAGAACAATCACCACAGAAGTTATCAAAGTGGTCCTGAGTTGTTACTTTGTAGACATTTCCCTAATACATGAAGCTGTGACAGTAAAGCAAGACAAACGTCTCCAAATAACAAAATTTCCTCGTTCCAGCCAATTACTTATCGGCAGAAGAAAGAAGGCGTTACCGACACTTTACTACGTCTGAAAATGGAATGGGGTATATGTAGTACTTTTAGCCTCCATTGTTACCATCTAGAACAACATGAAAGTACATACTTTCATTTTCATTTCAAAACTACAAAAGAGGCCAAAAGTTGTCCACTTTTTTGGCACTAAACATGGACACTTTCATGGCTGGTGGGATCCGATAAATCGGTGAAAGCTCTAGAGGCTAATAATGATTTATTCTGACCACCCCTCACTCCCTACCCCCCCCCCCCCACCCTGTACGCCGTCCACAACAGATGCATCAAAAGGAATTTCATAAAAAGTTGGCCGGCCACAAAGTCACTAAGTGATTAGACACTTTTTGTTCATAATGGCGACATTGATGCCAGCTACTGTTGGCAGAAAAACTCATTATGGATGTCTTTGAAACTGCCGGGTGCTTTTACATGAATGCAAAAGCGGGTAGACACGAAATTCAGAAATTTAATGCATATCAGATCCATCCATTCTTCCAAGCCTCTCAACAACAAAAGATACAATGACTTCGGCTTTTAGTCGATGAAATGTTGTATCAAATCTGCTAAGTTACAGTTATTAGAAAAGCCTACCAATCGCCCGAGAATTTACTTTGGCGATGATGCCATATAGCCCTGCAAATAGCATCTATGCTGCAAGTCCTTCAATCCTTGAAAACTATGTATTTTTGAAATCTTTGGGGGTAACTCAATTTCCGCGCTGGTACTACCCTGCCTATTAAAGATGGTTCAAACTGATTCCCTCGTGTTCTTCTAGCTCTATACGGTTGCATGCTCCAATTATTTAACCTAGTCAAAGGGCAAGAGTGCCCGTAACAACCTCTCGTTCTATTAAACCCAAAGAAGTTGCTAAATATACCCAATCTAGAAGCAAATTTGAGGCTTTTATAATCCCATATTTCAACTGTCATCGACGTCGGAGGATAGACTCAGCAATCACAATGAGCTCGGCACGCTAACTACTAATAAGCGATGGGTTTCTTCACTAAGGCTTCGCCACATAAATGTCACTTAGGATTCATAGCATGTTTTTAATGAGATAGGAGGAAGTACTTCAACTACTACACCAACAAGTCCCGCCAGAGTGTGGATGCGTGAGTGTTTGCACTACAATTGAGAAGCTCCGCACACTCCCTTTGGTTCTCTCGAATCCACAAAAGTTCAAAACCTTCCTTGTAATTACGTTCGTATTGGTATAGCGCAAAACAACTGCTCAGCATGATTCTTACACTTCAAGTATTGAGCATTACTGACCCTCTTTGATGCGATAGTAAATGTTTTAAGGAATGTGGATGTATCAGAAGTTTGGAGCTCATGAAAGTAGATAGACCTTGTACTTAGACGTCGATTCAAATTAGTAATTCAGAAGGGCTTACCGGGGTAGAGGATGCGGCTGATCATACCAGGCATGACAATAATGAAGAGAGGAAAGAGTTTGATGAATCCGGCCATTAATGTGGCACCTTGAGCGTGGGACAGACTTTTTGCAGCCAGGACACGTTGCACCATCATCTAAAATTTGCAAAACCAACGTCAACTTTCTTTGCCTTCGAGAGTCAACACCCTTCTTATTCAACTGGAATAACATAAACGTGCATCAATGGCTGCTTTGAGCTCCACCACGAAACCACTACGGCATTACATATAGCCCGGAATCCAAAAAATGGGGTAGCACATTCGTTACCAAAGTCTCAGGGGAAATCGACCGCCAATCCCAAGCATTCTATTGTTTTATTATGATGTAAGGTGTCAAAATTCTTGTCAACTTCCAGCTGCCCCAGAAGTTAAATATTTTTAATCCCACAAGACTGTTTGGGCCATTATTGGATGCACTTAACCAGGCTCAGGTAAGAAAAGTGGGCAATTACATATCCGTGAAGATGGTAATAAAAGTTTTACCAAATCGAGCATGCAGCTAGTTAGTGAGTACACAGTACGTAGATGCGATTACTTAAGCATAGTTTTTACCCCGAAAGAAGGCAAGTTATTATTGGACCTGCTGATGAAACTGAACAGACCTTCCCCCTTTAGTATGAATTAATTTTCAACAGTTTGCTTCAGTCTGCTACACACATGGCGCAAGTTTACAGGAACATGTGAGCTCATGAGACAGCATAACGACGTGAGTTGCTGACCTCCGTTGCCGATGAATGGTTTCTTTTCACTTGACAGCTAAAAGAAATTCTCAAGTGCTCGTAACCCACAATAACGCCGAAGATAAAAGTTCTTTGAAAAGTCATCTTGCTTCCATGCATTTCACAGTTCGATAACATGATTTTTTAATAAACCATCAAAAGAAACACTGTCACCAAAGTTTTTCTATCTTGATTTTATAGCAAAATCGTAAACCCACTTCCTTTCCATCTACTTTGAATAGAAAATAAGGGCACTTTTTCGCCGAGTCAACAATGCAAATCAAGTGGTCGAGGGACATTAAACGATTTGAAAATCGTGAAACACACACATACTGTGCCAAGTTCCACGTGGTACCTGATGTAATAGGTAAAATTAATTGGGGGCGTAACAAATAATGCAAATCAATCCAATATAGTGCACGGAGTGACATTATGACCGCATTTGGTCGCGCCACGTGTCCATCATGTCGGTAAATCAGAGAAGGATGTTAGTGGATTGTATGTGACGATTCGACTCACACACGATTCTCCATTCACAGAAATTTGGATTTTACCCATATAAGAAGTCAAAAGTAATAAATTATTGGTCTGTAAATTCATCAGCAGGGATGGAATAGTGGGAGGTTGTCTTGATTCTAAAGACTATTGCATTGCAAATTACACCAAGGAGTATCTTAAACCGGCTAGAAAAGTATATAAGTTTCTATTCTTCGAAACAAATAGGAAAAGTCTAGCATGATTTGAAGTTATTATCGTCCCTTTACAGAGTTTTACACGGAAGTCGAACTGAAACATGAACACATGGAATAACGGAACTCACATCCAAAACCACTGAATTGTGGAAGTGGCTAGAGACTAGCGCTAAGTTGTTTTAGGATTTTATAGAAGAAATTTCACTAACGGACCAAGATGCCGACGAATATAACTTCAGTGAAATCGGTGTTATTGCAATCGTGCGCGTAAAAATGGCTAAAATCCACTTTGACCTTTGTGCTCATCAATCTCCCGCGTGCAGTGCACATTCGTGTTCAAGCATGAGCACCATGTAGGAATAAAAATTACCCGTTTCGCAGATCGAAGATCAAAAAACGATCCTGAAAATGAGCTCAGTCGACTTCTGCGCCAATTTCTTTGCATACACCTCCCAAAAACCGAACTACAGTACCAAGACAAATTTGAGCATTTTTAATCCCGCCTCAATGAAGTGCACAAGATGTCCTCAACAATCTAATACATATTATTGAATTCCATTTCTGTTGATTTGATATACAAGATAAAAAAACACTACTTTTGTGAATTACCAAGTGCTCGGAGCATACAGTACTTCTAGTGCTATTAACCCGTTGATTGAGTGATAATGAATACCATAATATGCCAATGTGATCAAACATATGCTCCATCATTTCACACTTGCGCTATAGGATAGTAGTATCACCACTTTGTTTCATCTTTTTGAAATGCTCACTTTTAGGGACATACCAAAATGAGTCCCGAATAGAATAAGAGAAAAACAAACTAGAATGTAACAGTGCGAGTGGTGAAAATGTAGGGATCTTAGAAACCCCCAGCTATGCAGGAGACCTTGGTTGAGATCAAAGTAAATGCTTAAGATGGAACAGCCGAAAACGGTAGTAAATGCATCCTCTCCAAGCTTACTGCAAATCAAGGTAAGGCTTTGCGTTGCTGCTATTTCAAGTAAGGAGCTTAAGATCCGATGACTGAATGAAAAAAATCCCTGAAACTAATCCTTATCTTACCTGATCAGCACACCAATACCAGATGGAGGCGGGCGTTTGGCCAAAAATATAGCCAAGCCAAGGCATTTCAGGATCGGAGACATCGCGCAGCATCACAAAAGCGCTACGAGAGGGCAATGCGCACTTCAGATCGGCGGAGGTATTCGGCGAGGCGGCCACACTGTCCACTGTCGGTGTGAGGCCTGGCGAGGCTTCTGAAGACGCAACGCCGCGGATGTTCATGATCAGTGCTGCCCCAGCAGTGGCGTTGACATCTATTGCACTGATTGCCGCTCCATAGAAATCCAACAGCCCCTTGAAACCCCCAATTTTGCTAAACCCTGTATTGAAAACAATACAACTCTTTTATCTGCTTAGCAGTAGTAAAGCTGGTAACTGTTTTGATTTTTTTGATCTTGTAATTAAACAGGAAAAGATATAAAACAACACAAAAATTTGGTCCCCTTCTCATGCTCTTTGCAATTAGCCAACTTAAAATAAAGTACAAAAGTTCAATAAAAGGAAAAGCCGCGTTTCACTTTGTCATTCTACTTTTCTGCTGTATTTAGGGTGGTAAAAATAGGGAATAAGTTTGTCAAAACTTGAGAAGTTACACAAATTAAGTGTCGCGATCGTCTTGAGGTGAATGTGGAAATAAGAGAGGGAGCATACAACGCAGTTATTAAATAATATAAGGGAATTTTTTGAATGGCCTTACCAATCGCAGTAAGGAGGACAGCTCCAAATAACATCACACACGTTTGCACTAAGTCCGTGTAAAGTACAGCAGCAAGACCACCTAGAATAAAAAATGGACATCCTAGGGAAAGACTGATTTTTCGTGAAAACTTCCATTGACACGATTTCACCTGATATAGTAATCACAGCAGTCATAGCAAGTGTGAACAAGATTGAAAACCATATGTTCCAGCCGAGTGCTTCAGTAATGAAAAGTGAACCGGAATAAAGATTGACCTAAATAAAGAAACAGATTTACAAAATGTGCTACTCATTTCGCTTCTTAGGACAATTTCGATTAAAACTTACTGATATTTTTGTAAATATGTACAGCAGAAGCGATAGCACTGTTAAATAAATTTGTATTCTTGAGCCGCCGAACCTTTTTTTCATATAATCTGGGAGGGTAAACGCACCGCTCGATATATAAACGGGTAGGAAAACCCACCCTAGCAATTGCAGCAAAATGGCAGCCTACAATGAAAACAGGAGACTTAACACAGAATCCTATATCGACTTAAATTTAGAAGTTGAATTGGAAAGCTTACATTAAATTCGAAAGCTCCAACGGCTATGCCTTTAGCGGCTCCTGAGCCACCGAGACCAATAAAATGCTCGCTACCGATGTTACTAGCAAATAAAGAGGCCCCAACCTTCAAGAAATCCATAAACAAAATACGTACATACAGGAATCCATGTCATAAATCTTCCAGCTAAGAAATAACCTTGGACTGAATTTACACGTGCACGAAACATCGCCTACGTATTTTAGGTAGAGAGTTGAAATACCAAATAAAATACGTACAAACAATCCAGTCCCTAAGACAACTAAAAAGTAAATAACTAAAACGGCAATATCAGCGCCAACAAGGGAAACTGCTTCCATCGCCCAGACCCAAGCGTAAAGCCACCAATGCTTCGAAAATGTAGGCGCTGCAGTACTATTATACAAGATAATGCTAGCGCAGTTAAACAAAATTCCGCTCGCTAAAAGTTATTATGGTGATCAAAAAGGGATGCATGCAAATAGTTTAGTATATCTAGGTGTTTTGCGTTGCAAATTACACTAAATATTGGGTCTAGTTACCTATAACTTGACCTTTACAATCGTAAAGAGCAAGGATGTTTGTCACCGTTTTAATTTTATGACCTTTCTGCAACCAAGCGACCACTTTTGATAAATTTAATTTACTTTGTACCTAAAACGTTTATGTAGGTGGGCAAAAGACCTAGTCCTATTCTTTCTTTTATTAATTTTGGTTTATGAAACGTTTCTGAGGTGTGAGCGACCCAAACGCACAGGAGTGCGTAAATGAAGCAAACTGCGATGGTTATTTGGTTACTTGACCATAGTAGTTGGGATGAAAATGAATCAATAAATCGTAGGTCACGATCATTACTCCAATTCTTAGGCGTGTAGTCGACGCAAATATCACTGATATCAACTACCTCAGAATCATACTGCATAAAAGACAGGGTCTAAAAATATACTGTCTACGGAATGAAATCCACCCAAACGCTTTTTTACATCGTAAGCCTAGTATGCGATAAACCGAATTAGCGTCACACCCACAGCCATCGATACTGGGGTATCCCCCGGGCATAATAACCCCCACTTTAAACCGCAGTACTTACCCCTCAATAGCGAGTTCAAAACGGAACTGGTGGATAAAAGCAGGCATGCCTTCGACGGGACCTCCAAAGTCCACGTATCCGAAATGCAACCCTATCCTCCACCCACGCAAGTTCCTTCTTTTCTCAACACCACGAATCCCAACCTTCTTCATTTAAGACTAATGTTATTGATTTGTACACCACAAAACTAAGAACAAAATAACGAAAGCTTCATTGTAATATCTACATTTACACAACAATGGTATTGATCACAACTAGGCGTTGAGAGGTGGTATGTATTCAAGCCCCAGGTCCTCCCAAATAGCAACATAATGCCCCTCCAGTGTGATTGGGCCTTCAGGGAAGGTGATGAGAGCAATGTTGCGGTGACAGAAGGAGCGCTTGCAGGGATCGATATTACTCGGTGTCCAGCGATGCACCAGTATACCCTCCGCACCCATCAAACTGGAGAGGGGACAGGCCGACTGTGGTAAACACTTGGCTAGTAGACTGTGCGACGGCCACTCCAGTTTCAGCAGGCGATCGTTTAGAATTTGACTCGGGTCTACAATCTGCAATGGTTTAGTTAAACATAATCGAGTAAAGCTTTGAGTGTCTGATGAGTGACAAAAAAAGTGCTCAAATGAGAAGGAAGCGTGTCTTAACTTGAGGTTTTCAAATGGTATGTGCTAATAACGTCACGTGACTGAATTGCATGGCTTGGTATGATTTTGTAGCGAAGTGATCTTTCTTTTAATCGTATGCACGAGTGCAATAATCGTTTCAGTCTCCTAAGACCTGGCCATCCATAAAACTACCTCAACAACCCGTCTATACATATATCGTAATGCCTACGGCAGCAACTCCAGCATTACACTAGAGGGAGGTAGCACGTTTCACCATCGCTTCAAAAAAGCCCATGTTTATATAAATCCAGTTCGCCAGTGCGTAAAAACTGTCATCTGCAATAGAAAGGTGGATTTGTAGATAATCACCAAAAAAAATAAACTAAGAAAGCTCACATAGAAATGACTGATTTGTAATGAGAGAGAGGAGTTAGAAAAATTAAAAGATATACCGCATCCTCACCCTACCTATCTTCATATTCTCCCTGAGTTATAATTAGCACCCTGTCTTGGCATAAATCAAACAATAACATAATCACATGCAGAATATAAACTAGGCATGAAGGTGGAAACGGAAATGGCCGGGGTTAGAGCTGATTTTTATTATTCATAATCCCAAAAAAGAGTTCCTGTCGCGAATTTCTGGAATTTACTACTTAGAAATATGAATTCCTCCTTTCGAGGCTCTTTTGCAAGCACCTTGGGAACTCTCATCTCACAATCTCTAGTATGATGTGACTATGAAACTTGTAGCGTAGTACCCCCCTTCGCCTGAGATATAAATACATGAGAGTCGGAACAACATCGTTACTTTAGGGACGCCAACACCCCAGGCCCCCGGGGGCAAATGTGCACGCGACGGCCCACTCCAGTCTCCATACGCTCGGATTAAACACACGCACTGTACACCAGTCGCGGGAGTGGAGACATCTGTTCTGAAGTCTTTGTCTAACCAGGTCTTCTTAACACGAGTGCACCGGCGTTCGTGCTGACGTACATCCAGTTCTATTCTAGCTTCCAGAAGAAATTGCTGCAGATAGTCACAATGCTAAAAGTACGTCCCCATTTCGACTTTCTGAATGTTTTTATTGAGTGTATTCTTCACACCTAATTTTCAAGCATTCTAGAAACACCCGCGATTCATGGTCTTGTTAAGTTTTTCTCGACTGCCTCAAACGGTAGGAGAAAGAAGTACTCCCACACACCACGCCAGTACCCACCTTCCACCTCTAGGTCATTCGAAAAGACATAAATACGATAAAGGCGGAACCCCTCCCCAGTACTATAGCATTTCAGGGACATACCGTAAACCCGCCGTGCTCCGGAATGTGCCATTAAGACATCCACTTCCCTAAAGTCTTTTCATTCACGTATTCGTGACTATAAATTAGCAGAAAAACATTTCACAAATGTGGAATTCACAAGTGGCTTATGGCCCTTTGGGAAGGGATTTTATACTTTGAATTGTGGTAACCATTTCAGCGAATAAATTTCATCCTCTAAAAATGTTCACTTTTATCATAAAAGACCGCACCATCTTATTCGATTGCTGGATGTCTTAGTGAAAAAAAGCAGTGTAGGTGAGGATTTTCGCTGAGGCACTTCGCGGATTTTCTCAGTCTTCTGTCATTTGATCTCCGCACAGGTGAAATGAGTGGAACCACCAGGCTTCCAGTCATTCCAATGATAATAGAGCTAATGGCCAACCCTAGACATCTTACAGTGGAAGTCTACATATTTTGGTAAGTGCTTGGAGAAAGGCCTACGTCCAAACGGATGAGCCGATTAATGCACAAAAAGTGCCATAAAATTGGTTCGGCGCCTCGGTGTTTCATCTATATGACTGGAACTACAGAGAGTCACAACGTAAGGGGTCTTTTAAACCCATTTGACTTTGGCAGCTACCCCACTCTTAGGTTGTACATCATGGTCAGTAATGAAGCCGCAGTGATGGAGCATTTCAATTAACCGTGGATTGACTGACTATGCGAGCCCTTCAGTTACCGTAGACTGAACTTACCATTGGCAGCATGGTCATGTGAATACCCTTTATGACTCATTACGACTTCAGGTAATCAAAGCGCTGCAAAACGATACCACAATGGGACAGCTTAAAATTCTCTATGACAAAAATTGCTGAGGACAGAGACGGATCAGTGAAATTTGAATATAATAAAGCTTCCCCTAAGGTCCAATGCTAAACTCACCCTGACACGTTGACATGCGCTGTCAGCATGATGCACCACAGCAGCGGAAAGTGTGGTGTTGGTCGCACCACTAACAGTCAGTCCCGGGACAGATGAGGCCCTGGATGATGGCGGTAGCGGTAACGGTGACCCCGTAGTCGTCGTCGCACCGACGTTGGCGACCACCTCGGCACACCAGGTAGCGAGTTCACTACCTCCAGCGGCAAGCAGGAGGCTGGAGGTGGTCGAACCGCGGTCGACACCACCTCCTCCCTGTTGTCGCATGCGGGGGTGCGGGTTGGAGAGGTGACAGAGACGTAGTTGGTGGTGATGGGGGGTAGCGGAGAAGGGGTGGTGGTGATGGTATTGGTGGCAGGGGTGACGGTGGTGCTTCCGCTGTTGGTAAGCAGAACGCTGGATGGAGAATTTGGACGACTGGAGTCGATGTAGCTCAACTGAAAATGCAGAGGCGGGTGGACACACCATTGAAAGTCCCAATTTGTGAAACTACTAATTAGTACGTTTTCGATTAGACATTTGAAAAGGAGATAACGTGACAAATATTTGACATTCTTTTACAAACATTTCACAATTGCAGTAGCCTTAGCTGGAAGAGGAAAATGCACTTTGTCACAGTGACCTTTGCAAAAAGAGTAGCGATATCAATATGACCAAATGGCATACGTAATTCAAAAGTAAATTTCATACCTGTCCTTTTGTATGAATAAGATTATGATGAAGAAAGAAAGGCAGATAAGCACACCTAAGAGGAATATCGGAGGAATAAGGAGAGTGGGAAGGGGGATAATGGTGATCCTTTCCCTCCCCACCTGAAAGCGATATCATACGTTTAGAGCTTCAAGTTGATCTAAAGAGGTCTTACAGGAGTTTGGACAACCTGTACCCATAACGCAGGGCGTTTTCATGGCATTGCATTTCTTTGCAGTAAATCAACAGACTCAAGTAGCACATTTAAGGGCAAAATTTTGACCTTTTCCTTGCAGTTCCACGATAGCTAATACCCAGGTTTATTTTATTGGCACGACGAATTTGGATAACCCTCTACGCATCCATACCGCATCAAAACCATTTCATGTCGGCGCGAAATCACACCTGCTGTCCAGCGTTCCCCAAGGTATCTTCGGATCAGCAGAATCGGATGATTCGCCTGAAATATTTCTTAACAGTAGGTTCAACCACTGCATACAGCAACTTCCCCGAGTGATATACAGCAAACTTGAGGAGAAGTTAGGGCTTATGCAGTTTTTTTATGTCGAGTTAATCACGATTTGTCAAGCAGAGCAGCTTTAATTATATCCACCAAGTTCGTTCGACATTCCACAAAAGTGGATTTAGGAAATAAGAGGAAAATAAGCAGAGAGCACAAAAAAGAATCCCAATGATGGACTGGAGCATATCCATACATGCTTTACGATGCATGCATTTCATAGGTCCCCCACACGTCATAAGAAGCTGTTGCAAAGCTACACCAAATGCCTTGCAAACTCCCTTGGGAAACTGACAAAACTAGTATCTCAAGCATTGAGGAGATGCAAGTGATATCGTTTACGAATAAAAGTATTCACTCAAATAGACAAGGAAGAAAAGCATGGGTTTGTGGGGTTCTTGAAGGGACCAATGTTTGATCATCACGCAGATATTGCATCCCATGCTTTTTGTCAATACGCTGGCTGACCAATTCTTCGACCTTTCAATCCATGGCATCTTATTACAATAAAATTTTTACGCTGCCCTACATCTC